>NW_009650084.1:834781-836632 GCF_000708025.1 Charadrius vociferus
GGCCAGGGAGACTGCATTCCTTGATTTGGTTTTAAACCTGACAACCAGGTAACACCACCTATGCCAGGGGCTTGTGGTGCAGAAACTAAATGCCACACTAACTCAAGACGCAGTAACATATCTACTGACAGATGGGAAAAGCTGTTTCGTGGTCCAGACCATGCATGAGTCCTACTATCTTTCACCACCGCAAATCCCGCTGCACTGCCCTGGGGTCTTCCTTCCCTCTTAACGACACTTCCCGATTGCCTGTAGTAATGTTACTGCCTTACTGATATGTGTGCAAGTAGAGCTAAGGCAGCTGCATTCTAAGATTTAACTGAGAGCAGAAGTAAATGAATGTCAGCTTTAGCAGGAAAGTACAGCCTGAAGTCAGGTTGCTGGGTTGTTTTATTTTTTAAAAGCTTGGTGTCACAGAGGCGTGAGACCTTCTGCCTTCAAGCTCAAGATGCAGGTAGTTGTTGATTTAAACTGAAGGATCAGAGGAATTAAACTCAGCTCAGGCACTTGGCTGCATGAACAGCAGTGTTACTCTCCAGTGACTTGGGCACACATTACTAGATAGGAAAAACAGAAACAACACTGGAGTAAATAAATTGCCAATTACCCTGTAAAAAGCATACACTCTAGGAAAGTTTGCAGAGTCTGGAAGCTGTCATTTAATTATGTTCTGAACACCTGGAATTTAAAGGGAAAATATACTTTCCAATCACAGACTGGAGTGTGGAAGACAGTGCTGCAGATGGGACTTCAAGGCCAATGGCTCACGCTCAGTGGGCAGCTTGCACATACCTTCTGGTGCATTCTTCACGGAGCTCAGTTGAGCAAGAAATAAACTAGCTGATTAGTAATCATAAACCTTAATATCCTCTAAGCAAACACAGAGGGGACTTACTCTGCTTTCACCAAAATGGGTGGATCAGCAACAGGGGTGTCAAATTCTGCCAGCACTATTTATATTAATCAATCCCATGGAGCACCCGAGTACTTTGAAACCCGGCTTATTGTGAAAAGGCTCCTTGCAAGGAAGGCTTAAAGAAAGTGCCTGTAACTTGTAGCTCAGCAACTGTTAGTTCATTCACCCGCTATCTTATTTGCCCTTAAATCCCTCTCTGCAGTGACAGGAAAGTGACAGGACGCAGCCGGTGGGGTTATCGCCTCTATATTCCTTTGCCTCCACATCATCCGCTTAAGAGGATGTTTTTGTAAACTTGAACGAGCCCATTAGTCTTCTGAGGCTGGTCGTTCTCTTTCCCAAGCTTTCCTTCATGCTTCCTTCTTCAGAGACATCAAGGAGCAACAGGCGTTGGGTCAACTGAAGGAAGACATTCCAGAAACACGCTGAGGACCTCAATTTAAAGCCTAAGCTCACTGAAGGAAGAGTTAATGACTTTTGGAAAACCACTTGCTGGTGCTGCTCTGGACTTTAGCGTTGACCCGAACGGCACAAACAGCGGGTGGTGGGTCACGTTCCCCCTGCCATGGCCCCTCCATGGCCAAGCCCACCCAACCCAGCCTCGGCCAGGCTTCCTTCCCCTCACAGACCTTGCGAGCACCTCAGGCTGCCGGGGCAGTTGTCCTCCTGCCATGAACAGCAGGGAGGGCCAAACAGACCCATTTTCCACTGCGGGGGGGGATCAGGGAAAAGGGAAGGGGAACCTGGGAAAGGCCGCGGGGGCCCGCAGCGGGACACCCCCAGGTGCCCCCTGGCAGCTCCCGGCCCCCGAGGCGGAGGTCACCCACCTTTCGGCGACGGAGGGGGGGTGTGGAATGGGGGCGGCACAGGTGCAGGCAACCCCTCGGCCGTTTTGGAAACCGAGCCCCCGGGGAAGGGGCGCCGCGGGGGGCACG
>NW_009650084.1:837131-856689 GCF_000708025.1 Charadrius vociferus
AACCCAAGGAAGCCGGCTTTTTATTATTTTTTTTTTTTTTTAAATTGTACCTTTTATTTGCTGGGGAAGGGAAGTGATCCCTCACGTTAATAATGGAGCCTTGGCCTGGTGCGGGCAGGTGTGGGGCCGAGCTGGGGCGAAGCCGGGCTGCCAACCCCAAAACCTGCCCTCTGCAGCCCCCACCCACCTCTCCCACATCCTGATGCCCATAACCCGCGAGCTCTGCCCTTTTGATGCCCAGGGGGCCTGGTAGTCTTGGCCTGGCAGGAGCTGGCTGCTGCTTTTTTGGGGG
Source organism: Charadrius vociferus (assembly GCF_000708025.1). Lineage (NCBI taxonomy): Eukaryota > Metazoa > Chordata > Aves > Charadriiformes > Charadriidae > Charadrius > Charadrius vociferus. The sequence goes on from NW_009650084.1 coordinate 837,424, forward strand.
GGTTTCCCTCGGTTGTGCCCGCTGAGGTCTCTGTGGAGGCCACGTCTTGGGTGCTTCCAGAGCCCACCATCAGGTCACCTTCATCTTCTTGGCTTGTTTAAACAGGCTGTTGTATTGAAAATATACCTAAAAGACAGCTTTTTTTTTTAAAAAAAAGTCACTCCGTGCAGCCATTAGTACCGGTTGTTTTCTTTCAGCATTTTACCCTTTTTCTGCAAGATGATTTGTTCATAAATGTCAATACTTACACTGGAATGTTACAGGGAAGAAATCATCCTATGGAGCATGGAAACTTATAAAATCATAGAATGGTTAGAGTTGGAAGGGACCTTAAACACCATCTAGTTCCAACCCCCCTTCCATGGGCAGGGACACCTCCCACTAGACCAGGTTGCTCAAAGCCCCATCCAGCCTGGCCTTGAACACCTCTAGGGATGGGGCATCCACAGCTTCCCTGGACAACCTGTTCCAGTGTCTCACCACCCCCAGAGTAAAGAATTTCTTCCTAACATCCAATCTAAATCTACCCTCTTTTAGATTAAAACCATTGCCCCCTGTCCTATCACTACATTCCCTGATAAAGAGTTCCTCTCCACCTTTCCTGTAGGCCCCCTTTAGGTACTGGAAGGTCACTATAAGGTCTCCCTGGTGCCTTCTCTTCTCCAGGCTGAATAACCCCAACTGTCTCAGCCTGTCTTCATAGGAGAGGTGCTCCAGCCCTCTGATCATCTTTGTGGCCCTCCTCTGGACCCGCTCCAACAGGTCCATGTTCTTCTTATAGTGGGGTCCCCAGAGCTGGACGCGGTACTCCAGGTAGGGTCTCATGAGAGCAAAGTAGAGGGGCAGAATGACCTCCCTCGACCTGCTGGGCACATTTCTTTTGATGCAGCCCAGGATGCAAAACCCAAAACTATTCAAGCTTGAGGGGTCTGGAGTGATGGTTTTGCAATGCTGAGTGCCTTGTCTCGGTGAAAATGAGGTTTTATTTGTTGGTCGCTGCTCCTAGTCGCCTTCCTCTCTGGGAATGTATTCTGCTGACATATATATGCTTTCCTTTTAGGAGTAATGAGAACGTTTGGGGTAAGTTTTCATACTGTAAGACCTCTTGTTTCTCAGGTCTCTGGAATTTGCTGCTTTTCCCAATTCAGTTCACTACTTAAATGAAGAGTATACCATTCTTCTATGTCAGTAAAGCAGGCTGTAGGATGTTCAGTATTGCATGGTATATGTACCATATAATGTCAGTGTTTTCCCCAACTAATAGAGTATGTTCAATTGTAAGTGTCCTACTTGCTGATAAGCTTTTGTGATTGAGCTGATATTCAGCATGATTTGGATGAATCCAAAGTGTAAGTTTTGCATAAGATACTTAAACTGTTTTCTAATCTCCTCAGTTGTATCTATGATGTCCCTCACCTTTTCACTGTTTTCATGCTTAGATTAGGAGGTATGTTTTTTAATGGTATTTTCAAGCCTCTTCAGGCTCTACCATTTATGCATTAAGGCTTTAGAGAATGGTCTTTGGCCAGTGTTTTGTGGATGGTCATACAATTCTCCTGGCTTTAGATCTCAGGACAGAGAGTACAATTTCACTAGACAGCAAATTAAACAAACATTCCTTTCATTTGCCCTCTTCTGTATCAACAAGCATAAAACCAAGGCAAAGATAAGATTAAATCAGTGGTGTTCTTCACCACTTATGGGTTAAATATTAAATTTAATAGCCTTATTGCAATAATGTTTGGTGCAAGAAGACTAAAATCAAATTTTCGTAGCAGATCTGTAAATGTGGCGTTAACGTTTTTCCCAGCTTTCTTGTCCTGAAGACTCTGTGCAGTTTGTCTTCCTCAAATCTACCTGTTGGCACTGCAACTGTTGGAGAAAGCTACTTTAACATAAGCTAAAAGAAGCACTTTTTCTATTTCTTCTGCTATTGCATCATTACATTACAGGACCCATCAGCATAGGAAGTTGTGAAAGCCAGAAGCATAAATGTGTTCCGAAGAGATTGCACACATTTTTGGACAACAGGTTCATTCATGACTATTCGACCTAATGCAACTTCTGGCTCAGGAAGTCTGTACATCACCGATTACCAGAAGTTGACAGGGTAGCTGGAGGAAGGATCATGGTATGCTTTATGTGTTGCTGACAGTCTTTTTCTCAGCATCTAGCTCTGTCCCTTAGCAGAAAATTGATGCAGAATGAGAGGGACTCTGAGTTCGATTTGTGTCTGATTTGTTATAGCTGTTCTGTGCCCACTTGACAAGACATGCAAGTTTACAAACAATACCGATAGGGAAATTATTTTATATATTCAAGGAGGTATTAGGGTCATTTCAAATCATTAATAGTGGTGTGGGTATCACATGCTTTGCGTATCTAAGATAATGAAGGAATGTTTCAATAGGAAAATGGCACAGAGGGATCGAGGGGCAATAATACAATCTGGAAATGCTCTAGTTCAACATCATTAATCCATGTGCTTCTTCAACCAGTCGATGTATTTGGATACCCTTGTGTAAACCCCATAGCTGCCTTTAACAGCACAGCCCTTTCCCCAGCTGACAATCCCAGTCAGAAACCAAGTGTTCTTGTACTTTGTAGCGTGAGGTCCACCACTGTCTCCTTTACAGGAGTCTTTAACGCCAGTCAGGTCTCCTGCACAGAACATATTCTCTGTAAGATTTAAATCAGTCTCCTTTTCACATTCTTGTGTCTTTACGCGTGGCAAATCAACTCGCATCAGAACAGAAGAGGTGGCACCTCCATCTAGTAGGCGTCCCCATCCGCTCACTGTGGAGAACTTGATGGAGGACAGTTCATACACTGCAAACCGTTTTTCAGGCAAACATATCGGCACCACGTAATCAGTGAGATTCACAGGTGTTTCCAGGCTCAGAAGGGCAATATCGTTATTGACTTGTCCATTTATGTATCCTTCATGAACGATTATTCTGGCAACTCCACTTTCTTGCTCCGTTTTCTCATCGTAATTTGTTGAGTGTTCACCTGGAAAAGTTATTAATCGCAGGTCATGTCAAGCAGCTCCTTGATTCCTCAGAAGTTTGTGGAGATAAGGGGGTTTCTATTCTGATGCTTCTTAAGGACAATTCCCTTATTTTACCAAAGCCTGCACTTTTTGTCTTCTACTCTGGTTTGTCAGGATGAGAAGTTGCCACCACAACGACAGCTCGATAACATGAGGAGGGGAAGATACGTACCCAGTCTCACCCGAAGCTGTTTAGGATGAGTATACTCCAAACAGTGAGCTGCAGTGACCACCCACTCTGGGGAAAGCAGTGTACCACCACACTTTTCTTTCTGATTCTGTATTATAAGGGCCTGCCAACATAAAACAAATTTATGTCTTACATCAAATACGCACTTGACCTGAATCTCAGTAGTTGTAGTCAGGTTTTATATTGCTTCTATATCTCACTTTATGCAACTGTGTTTGAGAATACGGTGCTGATTGTCTGGAGAATTTAGGAGGGGGGAGTCTTTCCACTGACATTTTCTCCATTTTGTAGTATGGACCCTGCCTATTATGGCCAAGAGCGTATCCCTCCAAGCTCCAGCTAAAATTCTTGCTAGCAGTAAGGTTTAAGGACTAAGGGGTCAGGAGCCAGAGAAGGTTGTATTACTGGACTCCTATGAAAGCAGCCACTCCAGAACAAGGCTAAATGCATGATTGAAACAGGTGGATCTGCTGGCTGTGGCTGAAGAGGGAATTTGGGTATCCAGACCTGCGCTTTTAATGGATTTTTAACATAATAGATTTAAAGCAATGAATTTAAGATAGTGGTTTCATAAGGAAAAAAAAAACAAGGCAATGAAAGATTTCGGAAGACTCACTTGCCATGGACATTCACCTGGAGGACAGATTAAACCACCTACTATTCTCCCTCGTGCAGTTGCATTTTTTTTTGCCAGCACTGGTATTCTTCCACATGGGTATGTCACTAAAAAATAGAAAAAAAAAAAAAGTTATTTTATTGTACTGAATTCACAGCAAAATGTGCAAGGCCTTCAGTGAAGTTATGTTAGCTGAAAAACTGGTTACTAGTCTGGGACCATGGGTTCTCAAAAGTAATTTAAAGCAGCTCAGTAGGTAGGTAGTCTTTTTGTTTGGAAACAGCCAGAAACACTTTTACAAATGGAGTGCAGGGCCATACAGTATCATTGACATATTGACACTTACCACAGGAGTTTGCAAACAATATACCTGCTTAAGTTATATGTCAATACAGTGAGGTAGGCTGCAGGCTGGAGAGCAGAAGTGGCTCTGTCAAGCTTTGTCGTCTACATGTTTTCAGTGACCCTGCTGACTTTAACTCAGTTGTACTAAGTGCACAGCATCCATGGCATGGTGAGACGCAGGCTTAAGCATGCGACGTGCAGCTTGCTATCCCTTGTGTGAATGATGGACCTGAAGATCTCAGAACAGACACTATGTCTTCTGGTATGCCTCCCAGCAGACTGTGCCTAGTTTGCTTGGGTCCAGAGCATCCTTGATTCTTCTGGACTGCACATCTCAGTCTAGGGTCCGTTTTCAGCCTGAGCAAGTGAAGATTGGCAATAAGAGAATCAAATCTTGAGGACTAAACCTGCAACTGAGCTGCATTGCAGAGGAAGCCTTGGTGTTTTCAGTAAATCCTTCACCCAACAGAGTTTTCCTTTCAAGAAGAGGAAGAAGGTCTAACGTTGGGGGTTTTTTGTGTGCCGTGTGGCTGTGCTGTAACTGAACATACCGTCCCTCACATCCAGCCGTCACTCTGCGATAATGCTGTGGGGACGAGTGCTCACCCTCTGTCACTTTGGGAGCCAGGGCCCTGTAGTCTATGCTGAGCTGAATCCGACATCCCCATGGATCTGTAAGAGCCTGAATGTGCCGATTACTTCACCTGTTGCAAAGACAGCATCAGCCTTTTACAGCAACAGGCAAGGTACGGAGAAACAGGACTGGCTCTGTGGTGGCATCTGGTGGAAGGTCAGCATAGACATACCACAAACCCATACCCTCTAACGCTGTATGCAGGGCAACCCAAGCGTGGGCGTTTGAAACGGACATTGTGAGAGATGACAGAAGGACGGTGAAGGGGTTGGCAGTCTGGCAGTTACACGGTTTTGTCTCCTTGCAACACACAGTCAGTGCTACGGGTATTTTGGTCCCCAAGAAGCAAGCAGCAACAAATACATCTTCCTCGCAGGGGAAGATGCGCTGAAAAGCCTGTGGGGAATATCGAATTCGTTGTTGTCGGCTTTTAACAAAAGCAGCTTCCCCATCACGTGATATTGCAGAATCAGCTAATAAGGGATAAGCGCATTACTGGACATTGTTTTCTAATGAAATTGCAGTTGTTGAGAGTGAGGTTGTCATTATCAGTTCTCTGCATGAGTGCTCCGTTGAGGTGTGTGTAGGGGGGCATTGCCCCTCAGAATTACTTTGCACACTTCCTGCAGCTCTGTCCATTATTTTCATATCCCCAGGGGTCTCTTTTTCCCCTCTAATAAGTAATTGAAGTAGGCATCTGCAATAGAGTCAGGTGCCAGCTTATGTGTTGGAAAAATAATTAACTTGTGCTATCCTAGTCCCAGTTGAAATTTACCTTGTTAGATGAGTAAGAGAAATACGTAGCCGTAGTGTCTAGAGGAATACCAAAAGTGTATTGGTCCTACCAAATAGGAAAAAAAAAAGGAGAAAAAAAAAACCCAACTGATTTTATCTGGTTTTAATAGCCCTCTTCCTCTCTTGCCTCCTGTGCTGAAATAAAAATGATAATAAAATCCATAGTCACAAATTCAGGTTGGAGATCCAACAGTAAAACAGTGCTGCCCCCAAAATATTTTCCCAACAAACTTTACTGCTGGGGCCAGGAAGGAGAGGTCCAAAAGGCTCCCTGCTGGCTGTGCACACTTCCATGACTGCTTTTCTGGGGTCTCTAACTTCCATTAGAAGCCCAAAGCCGCTGCTCTGGACTCTGCCCTTGAAGAAGAGGTGAGGAGCTGGTGAGGGTGATACCTCACACCTCCTGATGTGTACCTGTTGGAAACTTTTCTTCCAGAGCTGGCTTGGACTTAGCATCCAGGTTGTAGTATCTTACCTTGGGGAATGCAGGACACACCATCACTCGCTAAAGCGTAGTCGTCCGCACAGAAGCACACTCGTTTTTCAGACTGCTCGTCAGTACAGTACTGTTCACAGCCACCGTTGTCGTAAATGCACTTCAGTTTGTCAGCAATCGCTAAAGTCAGAGAAAGAGTATTTAGGTTTCCAAATGTGGATTTTGGTGCTTAACACGGGTCAATTGTAGCATGAAATGTTGACAGGGAAGCAAGGCAGCAAAGCAGATTTCTGTGATTTATGCACAGTGACTGCATGAAAAACACCTTCCATGTGGTGAAAACGAGGTAGACCTGGATCTCCAGGGACTGGGGAGGAAAAGTCTATGCCTAAGAAACACATACCTAAAATTAAATCACTCTGCATTTATACAGTATCTGAGCTGTCTGGAGGTGTTGCAATTGTGTGGTAACCAGCGCGATATATGACTGAAAAATTAGAACTATTTTGTATTTTGACATTTGGCAGAAGGATGCTCTGGGATGACCGCTGAGACTGCCCGGTTAGACTTAATGACTGCCTAGTCCTCGTTTGGGCTCAGCGTGTTCTGAGGGTATAAGTGTAACACCCAGTATGCAATGCCCACTGAAATCAATGGAAGGACTTCATTAACTGCTGGATCTGTCCCCTCGGGCTTTATACGATGCATATGCAGCGTCATCCTTATTTGCATACCACGCTGAGCTTCTAGTAACCAGTCAAAGTAACCAGCACTTGGGTAGGAAAAAAAATTCCTCCTTTTCTCTCAGATGGTGCACAAAAGGCAATTTTATTTTTGTTTTCCAAAGTCATCATAGGGTAATAATTATCTTGCTGCCTTGCAGTGCCTGGCTGCCAGCTGGTTAGATCCATCATGCGACACCGCAGGCAGCGTGAACAGTAGCTGTCACGGCTAGAATGATGCAAAATGATAACGATTGCTAGTGTTTATCTCAATGCCCTGCATTTCAATTAATAATGGCATTTTTATTTTGTTAAGCTATGCCAGAGCTGACCTTTTTCACAGCTTTTGCCCTCATAGTTGGCAGAACAGCGGCAAACGTAATCCTGAAACTGGTCATCACAACTTCCACCGTTCTGACAGGGGTTGGAGTCACACTGGTTAGGGTCTGTAAAAACATTCAGTGTCAGTCCGGCTCACGTGAAGCGCTGCAGCAGCGGGAGCATTTTCACAGCTGCTAGAACATCCCGAACAATCGTACCGGAATAGATGTGCCAGAACTCTTTCTGGAAGAAAAAGATGCGAGATTTAAACAAAGAAAAATTAACCCAGGTTAAGCCCTACAGCCCTTGTAGCACAGGATGTGTTATAGGCAGCCACGTTGATGCCCTTTTTGCCTTTATAATTTATGACAGTTGATATCCATAAAATATTCTACATTATTTCTATATTCTACATTATTTTTATATACCAATAGAGAAGGGCACTGTGTAACACACACAACTAGGTTATCTATCAATAACCTTCGTATAGCTGAGGTGGGATTGACTGAAACAGATGTTGCACAATACAATAATTTAAGTTACTGTCAGGCCAGGAATTACTGGGGGGCTGGGAAGACGACTTAGAGAGCATCCATTTTCCCGCCATCCCCCAGGTAGGTACTGCCTAGGGTGGCACATGCAGTACGCCCTTCTGCAACTCATTGTTGCTGCCTGTCCCCCTATAGATATAAAAGAAAGATGGAGGAGCAGGAGACAAAGTGCTTTTTTTGCTCTTGAGGTTTAAAGTGTCAAAGCACACCCTTGAGTAGGGGGAGTCCATCTGACAGTGAGCACTCCCCCAGCCCCATTGTACTTACTGTCCTTTCGTCATCATGGTAAATCTCTCTTGCTTCCTCAAAGGAACACTTTTCTTCCATGCATTCTCGCTCTAGCGATCCCAGTTTTATCTCTTCGAAGAAGCTGTTGGCTCGTCTTTGCCTTTGCAAAACGCTGCTTGCTTCCTCCTGCTTTAGAAAGACTGAAAAACAGTGGCACGTGCTGTTTGTCGTACAGCTACGCTCTCCAGACAGAGAGAGGACAGCGGGGACGATTTCCCCTGAAACCTTCTCCTTCCCAGGCTTTTTCTGAGATGCTTTGGAAAAGAAACGGGCAAATGTGAAAGAGCCTCCTTCCTCTGGCCTGCCTCCCTGGTAAAACGGCAGCACGTGATTACAGACCCCAGAGCTTAAGAGAAGATGATGTGTTACACCAGTGTTGTACGTCAGCAACTCCTAAGGTACCATCGCATGTCTCAACATGCACAGCACAGTTTCTCTCAATTCTGGCAGCTGAAAAGCATGTGTTGCTTTATCTAGCACTGATGTACATGGCGACATCTGATTTTCCTGTACTTGCTACCATAAGTCACTTGGTGACAGGTGGAACACAGTCACCCCTTCACCTACAGTCACGTTGTCTCACACCCCTTCACTCTTTGGGCCTGCAGAAGAGATTTACCCCACCACCAGTAGACCACAATTTAAAAAAAAATACCCACTGCTTTAATATATTTATGTTTAGCTTTCTTCTGTAAAAAAGGCTTTGTAAAGGTCCATAGGCAAGCTGGACAATGCTGTTTCCGTTTCCTAGTGGAACCAGTGGATGGCTCCTAGCTGCTACCAGCACCATAGACCACAGCCACGGGGGTCTCCTCCCTGTGCATCTCTGCCGTGCTTTGCAAAGACATGGGGTACGCAGGTTCAATAGCAGAGACGAGCAGCGCTCACCTCATGCAACTACATCAATTTCCAGCTGACAGAAGCGTGCACTGAAAGTGCTGACGGCATTGTCACCACGCTGACCTGCTCCTCAGCTTCGGGATACAAGCACATCACACAACTATGCCCCCAGTATAATTCAGGATAACAAACAAGAGGCCCCAGTGCTGCAGTGTACTTTCACTACATGTACTACAAAGAACAAGTCTTGAAATCATTAATTTTGCTTTTTTTTTCCTCCTCCATGTCAGAAGGGGATTCTGGAGCTTCGTGACAACAACTTACATTTCAGTGCTTTTAACTATGTCACCTGGGATTGTGGGTACATTTGGAAATGAAGGCTGATGTATGTCACCTGCCTTTCCACAGGGACGTTCTCCACTACGTGACCCTGAGAGAGTGGGAGTTACCTCCAACCTGCTGGAAGGGCCCTGAGGTGGGCACTGAAGGACGAGACTGGTGTGTGTCCTCACCGACATTCACACAAACATAAATCCTGAGAGGGTTTATTCCAGTCTGGTGAGGTGTCTCTAAACATTTGTGTCTAATCAGAGCATTTGCTGAATTACATGCAAAATAGTGGTAATTTTCCCTATATTTCAAAGTTACTTGAAGGAATAAAATATTGTGTGGCATCCATTGAATTTATCCCAGGGTGCTTCATAAACATTTGCCCACTGTAGGAATTTCAGCCGTGTTTTTCCTGCTGTGATTTCAAAGTCAGGCTGTATGCATTTAATATGGCTTTCTTTAAAGGCTTTTAATTAACCTTAGACTGCAGATTCATGACACATGTATCTGTGCACGGGCACAGACTGAGAGAGGAGCGTGCCTGGGCGCGTGGCTGGGGACATCCTCCTGATTTTATTTCGGCATTCTCCACTTATTTACATTGGAATGCTTTTCACTTTGCTACTGATTTTTCCAGCTTTGTTCACTGCAACGCAGGAGACCCAGTCAATGCCTAACTGGGAATCTGAAAGCACTGGGGCTGCTTTATTAATTTGGGAGCTGATTTTCAGACATGTAATGGAGCCAACCGAAGAGCTACCACCTCACTGTCTTCTACTGCTGCCAAAACAGGGTGGATCCTCACCTCTTTAATTTCTCATCAGCCGAATGACAGACTATTGATTCTTTGCTTTGAAAAATATCACGCTTCAATATGAAATAACAATAAAGCCAAGTTCCTTTTTTTTTCACGTAGTGGGCAGACAGCTGATGGCTTGCCTGTTTGCCTGCGCTCTGTGCAGTGCGATAATAGATTCATTTAGCAGTCTAGAGGTGCTTTTCCTTAGTCGGCAAAATAAGCGTGTGGATGCCATCACTGAAAGCAAACAAGAGCCTTAGAATCACTCACAGGCACAAACGGAGGCGGGACAAGCATGCAACAGTGCTCAAAACTTGCAATGCAAATTACATATGAGTACCAGGAGAGAGGTCCGCTGCCAGTAAACATAATTACAGCCACATCCTACGACATACCTGCATCCAGAGAAAGAGGAATCAGTAGAGGAAAGCAGAGGAACAAAGCCATGCGCTGCCTGGAAACCATGATGAACCCCACGAGCCGGTGTCCTGGTGGTGTATTGACATTTCATCAAGGACTGTTTGGCCAAAGAGCTCTGCTTCGAATGCTCCGAGCCAGAGGAGGGGCCGGCGAGTCATGGAAACAGAAAAAGATCCATGACAGCTCGCTGAGCTGAGCGGAAGGGCACATGCAAATGCTGCAATATGCCCTTTTCACCCAAGCGGGGAGCTTGGCTTTGAAGCGCGCTCTCCTGCCCTGTGCAAAGGCTGTGCTGATTACACAGGCTGCTACCCCGGGCCGTCAGTTTCCATCTAACAACCCTTTTCCACGGGAAACATCAATGCCAGGACCCTGCGTCCGTATGATGGCACCAACTTGGCCACACAGCCCCGTGTGCAGAGAGCAGTGCTGCGATATTTATCTTGAATCGGCAGTCAAGATATGGCCTTTCAGGGCTTTGGGGTATGGTCAAACTGCTGACATCTGTCTTTTCCCATTTCTCCGTCACTGGCTGAAACTCTGCCCTTCTGGCTGAATTTGCGTGGAGACACTGATTAACTAGCAAGAAACACCCTACACTGTTTTTCTCTGTCTTTATTGCAAGCCCCATGTGGCCTGCACGAGTTGTACCGGCTGGAAGAGGCGCTGAGCTGATCCACGTTGTATTTCATTAGCAGCGATAGAGGTTTGAGGGGGTAATCTGCAGACAGGTTTATCTGGAACACAGGCAGTCTGCTGATTTAATGGAAATCAATTAATGGCATCAGACTAGAGAGCTGACAACATTCTTGGGGAAATATTTGCTAAAGATAGCAGCGAGGTAAAGAGCATGTTTGCCTATGGGAAGTGAAGAGTTGCCTGTGGGCTGGAGTATCTTCCAGGCCGTCCTCCCTTTCCTGCCTGGAAAGGAAGGAGGGTCAGCTCTGCATCTGAACACTACAACAAAGAAGAGCAAGAGCGGGATTTTACCCTTTGCTGCCCAAGGCTCAGCGTAGCTCCCTGCAGAAGTGACTGCTCAGCGAAGCCGGGCGGGCTCCCAGGCCGTTCTTCGCACGCAGTCCTGTTATTCAGTGGCACAGCTGGATGTCCTGCTTTGAAACTGCGTTTTCCCAAGAGGGGGCATCCAGGCACCTCTCTGGATCGCAGCCTGGCTCATTCCCGGCAGCCTGGTTCCTGGGGACGGGTGGCAGGCCCTGTCCCTGGGCTGAGGAAGGGGGGCAGTTACAGGAATACAAAAGGAGTTACAGCAGCCCACTCGGTGACCATCACTGCTTTTTGGGAACCTTCTCAACATCTCATAGCCTGCCAACATGAGCCTCATCCCTTGTTTGCTTGCCTGAGTTGAAAATAGCAAGGGCACGTTCAGCTTAGCAAGACCAAAACTAAGCTTGTTGGAGGTGCTTGAAAATGTCCCTCTCTCTCTCATCTCCTTCGGGAAAGATCTATCCCCATCTATTTGACTGAGTCAGGCAGATCAGAGCATGAGGCTGCACCTCCCACAGCTGAGGCCAGCCTGGTTCTGCACCTATCATCGCCCCCCAGCTTCCTTAGGCTGGGCATCTCCCTGCCAGGGACGGTGGGGTGGCCGCCACTCCACAGCAGCATCACAGCACCTCTGCGCCACGGCACCGCTTGCCTTTCTCATCTAGTTTGTGGATCCTGTCCATCCTTTAGGACTGATGCAGTATTTTCCTTCTTTCTTCCATCCTCTGTTGGCATCCCTTAAGCATAAAAGATTTTGCTTTTATTGCTTGGGAATACAGCCAAGCACTCAGTTACTATTTTTAGAGACCAGGGAGAAGACCAAGTGGTGGGAACAACAGTCAGTTCATATAGGGACAGACCTTCTTCCAAGAAAAATTCATGCAATTAAGCTTCACCAGGGATGACAGGGATGCTCATGCCCATGAGGACGGTCACTTGGGGATTCGGCAGTCCCAGGACTTCGTTACACCTCGTCGCTCATGAATTTTGTATTCACAGATCTCATCTCAAAGCTGTTCCCTACTAACTTCAGCCGGGCCAGTTCTTTGGTTCAAGAGCTGTGTTTTTAAAGAAGACCTCCCCTTCTTTACTGTCTTTGACCCCAGCCAGAGGAGCAAACAGCAGTTCATTAGCTTTTCTTCCCCAGAAGACCCCTAAGTCTTACTTCGTTTTTCTTCTTGTGAGGTCTTGCTTGCAGTTCATGAGAATTGCCCTGCTATTCTGCTCTATAAATCTCCTTGCCAGTACAGGCTTCAGCCTTGGCTTATGTTTTCTGAGCAATTCCAAGAAAAATAATCTGCTGTTCAATTAAAAGTGAATAAATATTAATGCAAACATGCTCCCCTGCTGCTCATGGAGGCTACTAGAATCAATTTGGGGACAGCTGTTCAGAAAACATGATTTAGGGTATTTTTTAGTGTATGCTTTGGATGTGCCAAAGTTGCTTTACTTTCAAAAAAACTCACCCCATGTTAAAAAAAAATTAAACATGAATAATGTGAAAAAAAAAAAAGGCTAAAGCAGAAACATTAGCCTGGAAGACACGATGAACTGATGTCTCAGAACATACCATTCTTTATTTTTGTTTTGTTTCCTACTGACATTTTTCAAAGAAAAACTCTTACAATTTTGCTGGTTTTAGTTTTATATTTTGGGTTGAAGAAAAGACAGGCACGGAAGCTATTGGGAACTGTGCAACTTGATCTGATCCAGCAGGTCACTTGTGATTTAAACATGAGTTTTCTAGTCAGCACTCAGGAAAAATTTAAAAAAATAAATTAACGATTTCTATTTCAAAGAGGCTGTAAGTGATCATTTGAGGAAGCTGACAAGGCTGTGTCTAGGTAAGAAAGGTTTAGGAACAAGCTGCCTCATGAATTTATGGAAAATTCAATTTAAATCTCCAATAACACTAGTAACTTGCCATCGCTCATTTATCAGACTGATTAAAAGCAAGCCAAATCTGTGATAATGATTTCCCGTTTCTGTTGTACTAATTATAAATATATGAATATCATGCTGCTTAGCATTAAAGCAAATTATTTGGATTTTAGACCTCAAAAGAGAACTATTTATTTCCAGGAGAAAATTACTTGTCTGCTTGACTGAGTTCTGTATCCCCATACAGCAATTATTCTCATAAAGAGGAAGCAGAAGATGGGGAGATAATGTTTTTCATCATTTTTTTTTTACCAGCTCTGAATACAAGTGCTTAACATTTTATTTTATTTTTTAATCTTGACGTGAGTTATTTCTTTCTCTTCTTTTGCTGCCTGAGCAGAAGGATGTCTGAAGATCCCTAGATAATAAAGGAAGTAAAAGACATAGAAAAGGCAGTACAAAATAAATTTACAATACATGCAGTATGACCCAAAGTTTGTCTGCTTAATGCCACCTATCTCAGTTGGTAATGAGAGATATTAACTCTACTACAGACCTTCTCTTGACTGTTCCCTCAGACCACCACAGCTGCAGCACAACTCACTAAGTAAATCCGTAATCCTTTAAATGCAGCTGGGGACCTTGCTGTCTTGTCAGTTGATGTGGAATGAGTAAATATAAAAACCGGAAATGCGATGGATGGACTCACTTCAATCAATTTGGCAAAGAGAGTATTTCAGCACCAAACTGGCTAATCCGAGTAAAAAACTTTCAGACTAAAAGTGCAAAACTTGATCCTTGATTTTCTACCACCATCTTTAGGCTGCAGCTGGTACAGGTGGTGGCGGCCACAGCGATACTTGGGAGAAGCGCAAAGATGCCCAGCGAGTATATTTTAGTACATCATCTCTTCTTCTCTTACTGCTATAGGGACTTACAGATGTGGACGCCTTTGGCCTCCCTCCGCGGGGTCAGAGCTGTGGAGGAGCTGACAGAGCTCCTCGTGGTTTGCCTTTGCCCCGACCGCAACTTGGCCTCTCCTTGTGAAGGTCGGAGGCACTCATCTTGCTGCACTGCTAGGTTGGATGAGGAAACATCACCACTTTGTCTTCCAACCTGCTTTTTGTGTACACCACACTGCTTTTTTTTTTTTTTTTTTTTTTTTTTTTTTTCTTCTCTCAAGGTTTTTTTCAGACATAACACTGCCCCCAGATTTTTCAAGAAAAGGCTTGAGCTTTGAGTGAGGACGCTTCACTGTGAACACCCTTTGGCCCAAGCAAAACAGTTGGAGCCCATTGACAGGGGGGTGCATGTGTTTGTTTACGTATGACAAGATATTTTGAGCTAACCATGTACAACAGCACTGAGGAGCCGAGGGAGGGAATAGATGCTGAACCAGCTGCAGCGGCCTTACCCATGCTCCAGCAGAGCCCTCCAGTGCCTCCCCACCCTGGGCACCCCGTGCCCCTGCCCTGCTGCCTTTGGAGTTTGTCCCTGATGGGAACCACGCTGATGTTGCAGAGGCTGCGGCCACGGGAGCAAGCGAGGGCACTACCGCTCAGGGAGGGGAAGGGTGCGCCTGTTCTGGGAGCTGATCCAGCCAAAAGCTGCCTGGGGAAGGGGGCCGATAACTGAGTTTCATCTTGAAGCTGGAGGAAGCACAGGTGCAACGGTGCAGGACTTGGGAGGCAGGAGGGGAACGTGCTGCTGGACTGGCGGCAGCTCCACGCAGCACCTACTTTGGCATATGTCATGCAGCATTTTTTTCAACTAAAAATGTCTTTGCGCCCCATACTCCTCACCCCACCAGCCCTATGTGCTCACCTCAAAGAATAATCCATCCGCTCTGCGCTCTCCCTTCTCAACCTTCTGATCTCTGACTGACCATTGTGCTACAGCTGAACATGCCAGCTTGAAGTGCAGCAGCTTGGAAATATGCGGAAAGGAGGAAAAAAAAAACAGCAGAAATCCAATAAAATCTTGCTGGCAAGGGAGCTGGCATCCCTCTGCCTGAGCTCTGTCTCAGAAGCACCTCCTGCTGCCTTTCAAGCAACAGCTCACCATCTAAGGAGAACAGGGGCTTTGCTCCCCATGTTGCTATTTGAGCGTGTTACTGCACAGCATCCCGCATAGAAAAGCGACAAGCTCCAAAGTTGCACAAGGCTTTAAATTTCTTTACTGCATGGATTACGGGAAGAAGGGGAAATTTTATAAATAAATGGGACAGCATTTAAAGAGGGTTTCTGGAAGTTGCCTGGAACAAAGTAAGTGGAGCACATCTAATACCTTTGCCAAAGGACTTGGGTTGTCCTCCTGCCGCAGCTGGCCTCACCCTGTCAGGGTGTTTGCAAGGGCAGGAGGAGATATGTATCAAGTGCTTTGCTATTAAAGGTCATTAAGGTATTATTAAGGTATTAAAAACTACCTTGCCCTCTTAGAGTCTTTACATGGCCATTCGTTTCTTTCTAGTTGCTTCAGAATCTCCAAGTATCTCATCTTTATCTTCCTTAACAACTGTTAAAATGAACAGTATTTATTGCTAATGCCACCATCATAGCTTACATATTATCTGTTCATCTCCTTTCCAATGAAAGCCCAGAGAACCTATTTCAACATCTAAACATCTTATTTTGATAATATAGTATCTAGACACAGTTTACACCAAATCTTAAGGGACAACGGAATCTGGCTTTTCTATTCCTACATCCTAAGTTAAGGGAGTTGAATCTGGGTAGCTCCCTCATACCAAGCTGATCTGGCAGCCACACAAATCCAGGGAGGCTGCTAATTCTGGGGACTCGTGTGGACACTCAAAACTTTACAGTGCAGTTCATAATAACCATCTGATATATGATACGGAAGGGGAATGGACATCCCAGTCATTTTGAGAGAACTGATGTAAATGGTCCAAAGTCTGCCTGGAAAGGAAGGAGGGTCAGCTCTGCATCTGAACACTACAACAAAGAAGAGCAAGAGCGGGATTTTACCCTTTGCTGCCCAAGGCTCAGCGTAGCTCCCTGCAGAAGTGACTGCTCAGCGAAGCCGGGCGGGCTCCCAGGCCGTTCTTCGCACGCAGTCCTGTTATTCAGTGGCACAGCTGGATGTCCTGCTTTGAAACTGCGTTTTCCCAAGAGGGGGCATCCAGGCACCTCTCTGGATCGCAGCCTGGCTCATTCCCGGCAGCCTGGTTCCTGGGGACGGGTGGCAGGCCCTGTCCCTGGGCTGAGGAAGGGGGGCAGTTACAGGAATACAAAAGGAGTTACAGCAGCCCACTCGGTGACCATCACTGCTTTTTGGGAACCTTCTCAACATCTCATAGCCTGCCAACATGAGCCTCATCCCTTGTTTGAGTTGAAAATAGCAAGGGCACGTTCAGCTTAGCAAGACCAAAACTAAGCTTGTTGGAGGTGCTTGAAAATGTCCCTCTCTCTCTCATCTCCTTCGGGAAAGATCTATCCCCATCTATTTGACTGAGTCAGGCAGATCAGAGCATGAGGCTGCACCTCCCACAGCTGAGGCCAGCCTGGTTCTGCACCTATCATCCCCCCCCAGCTTCCTTAGGCTGGGCATCTCCCTGCCAGGGACGGTGGGGTGGCCGCCACTCCACAGCAGCATCACAGCACCTCTGCGCCACGGCACCGCTTGCCTTTCTCATCTAGTTTGTGGATCCTGTCCATCCTTTAGGACTGATGCAGTATTTTCCTTCTTTCTTCCATCCTCTGTTGGCATCCCTTAAGCATAAAAGATTTTGCTTTTATTGCTTGGGAATACAGCCAAGCACTCAGTTACTATTTTTAGAGACCAGGGAGAAGACCAAGTGGTGGGAACAACAGTCAGTTCATATAGGGACAGACCTTCTTCCAAGAAAAATTCATGCAATTAAGTTTCATCAGGGATGACAGGGATGCTCATGCCCATGAGGACGGTCACTTGGGGATTCGGCAGTCCCAGGACTTCGTTACACCTCGTCGCTCATGAATTTTGTATTCACAGATCTCATCTCAAAGCTGTTCCCTACTAACTTCAGCCGGGCCAGTTCTTTGGTTCAAGAGCTGTGTTTTTAAAGAAGACCTCCCCTTCTTTACTGTCTTTGACCCCAGCCAGAGGAGCAAACAGCAGTTCATTAGCTTTTCTTCCCCAGAAGACCCCTGTCTTACTTCGTTTTTCTTCTTGTGAGGTCTTGCTGCAGTTCATGAGAATTGCCCTGCTATTCTGCTCTATAAATCTCCTTGCCAGTACAGGCTTCAGCCTTGGCTTATGTTTTCTGAGCAATTCCAAGAAAAATAATCTGCTGTTCAATTAAAAGTGAATAAATATTAATGCAAACATGCTCCCCTGCTGCTCATGGAGGCTACTAGAATCAATTTGGGGACAGCTGTTCAGAAAACATGATTTAGGGTATTTTTTAGTGTATGCTTTGGATGTGCCAAAGTTGCTTTACTTTCAAAAAAACTCACCCCATGTTAAAAAAAAATTAAACATGAATAATGTGAAAAAAAAAAAAGGCTAAAGCAGAAACATTAGCCTGGAAGACACGATGAACTGATGTCTCAGAACATACCATTCTTTATTTTTGTTTTGTTTCCTACTGACATTTTTCAAAGAAAAACTCTTACAATTTTGCTGGTTTTAGTTTTATATTTTGGGTTGAAGAAAAGACAGGCACGGAAGCTATTGGGAACTGTGCAACTTGATCTGATCCAGCAGGTCACTTGTGATTTAAACATGAGTTTTCTAGTCAGCACTCAGGAAAAATTTAAAAAAATAAATTAACGATTTCTATTTCAAAGAGGCTGTAAGTGATCATTTGAGGAAGCTGACAAGGCTGTGTCTAGGTAAGAAAGGTTTAGGAACAAGCTGCCTCATGAATTTATGGAAAATTCAATTTAAATCTCCAATAACAATAGTAACTTGCCATCGCTCATTTATCAGACGGATTAAAAGCAAGCCAAATCTGTGATAATGATTTCCCGTTTCTGTTGTACTAATTATAAATATATGAATATCATGCTGCTTAGCATTAAAGCAAATTATTTGGATTTTAGACCTCAAAAGAGAACTATTTATTTCCAGGAGAAAATTACTTGTCTGCTTGACTGAGTTCTGTATCCCCATACAGCAATTATTCTCATAAAGAGGAAGCAGAAGATGGGGAGATAATGTTTTTCATCATTTTTTTTTTACCAGCTCTGAATACAAGTGCTTAACATTTTATTTTATTTTTTAATCTTGACGTGAGTTATTTCTTTCTCTTCTTTTGCTGCCTGAGCAGAAGGATGTCTGAAGATCCCTAGATAATAAAGGAAGTAAAAGACATAGAAAAGGCAGTACAAAATAAATTTACAATACATGCAGTATGACCCAAAGTTTGTCTGCTTAATGCCACCTATCTCAGTTGGTAATGAGAGATATTAACTCTACTACAGACCTTCTCTTGACTGTTCCCTCAGACCACCACAGCTGCAGCACAACTCACTAAGTAAATCCGTAATCCTTTAAATGCAGCTGGGGACCTTGCTGTCTTGTCAGTTGATGTGGAATGAGTAAATATAAAAACCGGAAATGCGATGGATGGACTCACTTCAATCAATTTGGCAAAGAGAGTATTTCAGCACCAAACTGGCTAATCCGAGTAAAAAACTTTCAGACTAAAAGTGCAAAACTTGATCCTTGATTTTCTACCACCATCTTTAGGCTGCAGCTGGTACAGGTGGTGGCGGCCACAGCGATACTTGGGAGAAGCGCAAAGATGCCCAGCGAGTATATTTTAGTACATCATCTCTTCTTCTCTTACTGCTATAGGGACTTACGGTTGTGGACGCCTTTGGCCTCCCTCCACGGGGTCAGAGCTGTGGAGGAGCTGACAGAGCTCCTCGTGGTTTGCCTTTGCCCCGACCGCAACTTGGCCTCTCCTTGTGAAGGTCGGAGGCACTCATCTTGCTGCACTGCTAGGTTGGATGAGGAAACATCACCACTTTGTCTTCCAACCTGCTTTTTGTGTACACCACACTGCTTTTTTTTTTTTTTTTTTTTTTTTTTTT
>NW_009650084.1:856941-932011 GCF_000708025.1 Charadrius vociferus
TTTTCTTCTCTCAAGGTTTTTTTCAGACATAACACTGCCCCCAGATTTTTCAAGAAAAGGCTTGAGCTTTGGGTGAGGACGCTTCACTGTGAACACCCTTTGGCCCAAGCAAAACAGTTGGAGCCCATTGACAGGGGGGTGCATGTGTTTGTTTACGTATGACAAGATATTTTGAGCTAACCATGTACAACAGCACTGAGGAGCCGAGGGAGGGAATAGATGCTGAACCAGCTGCAGCGGCCTTACCCATGCTCCAGCAGAGCCCTCCAGTGCCTCCCCACCCTGGGCACCCCGTGCCCCTGCCCTGCTGCCTTTGGAGTTTGTCCCTGATGGGAACCACGCTGATGTTGCGGAGGCTGCGGCCACGGGAGCAAGCGAGGGCACTACCGCTCAGGGAGGGGAAGGGTGCGCCTGTTCTGGGAGCTGATCCAGCCAAAAGCTGCCTGGGGAAGGGGGCCGATAACTGAGTTTCATCTTGAAGCTGGAGGAAGCACAGGTGCAACGGTGCAGGACTTGGGAGGCAGGAGGGGAACGTGCTGCTGGACTGGCGGCAGCTCCACGCAGCACCTACTTTGGCATATGTCATGCAGCATTTTTTTCAACTAAAAATGTCTTTGCGCCCCATACTCCTCACCCCACCAGCCCTATGTGCTCACCTCAAAGAATAATCCATCCGCTCTGCGCTCTCCCTTCTCAGCCTTCTGATCTCTGACTGACCATTGTGCTACAGCTGAACATGCCAGCTTGAAGTGCAGCAGCTTGGAAATATGCGGAAAGGAGGAAAAAAAAAACAGCAGAAATCCAATAAAATCTTGCTGGCAAGGGAGCTGGCATCCCTCTGCCTGAGCTCTGTCTCAGAAGCACCTCCTGCTGCCTTTCAAGCAACAGCTCACCATCTAAGGAGAACAGGGGCTTTGCTCCCCATGTTGCTATTTGAGCGTGTTACTGCACAGCATCCCGCATAGAAAAGCGACAAGCTCCAAAGTTGCACAAGGCTTTAAATTTCTTTACTGCATGGATTACGGGAAGAAGGGGAAATTTTATAAATAAATGGGACAGCATTTAAAGAGGGTTTCTGGAAGTTGCCTGGAACAAAGTAAGCGGAGCACATCTAATACCTTTGCCAAAGGACTTGGGTTGTCCTCCTGCCGCAGCTGGCCTCACCCTGTCAGTGTGTTTGCAAGGGCAGGAGGAGCTATGTATCAAGTGCTTTGCTATTAAAGGTCATTAAGGTATTATTAAGGTATTAAAAACTACCTTGCCCTCTTAGAGTCTTTACATGGCCATTCGTTTCTTTCTAGTTGCTTCAGAATCTCCAAGTATCTCATCTTTATCTTCCTTAACAACTGTTAAAATGAACAGTATTTATTGCTAATGCCACCATCATAGCTTACATATTATCTGTTCATCTCCTTTCCAATGAAAGCCCAGAGAACCTATTTCAACATCTAAACATCTTATTTTGATAATATAGTATCTAGACACAGTTTACACCAAATCTTAAGGGACAAGGGAATCTGGCTTTTCTATTCCTACATCCTAAGTTAAGGGAGTTGAATCTGGGTAGCTCCCTTGTACCAAGCTGATCTGGCACCCACACAAATCCAGGGAGGCTGCTAATTCTGGGGACTCGTGTGGACACTCAAAACTTTACAGTGCAGTTCATAATAACCATCTGATGTATGATACGGAAGGGGAATGGACATCCCAGTCATTTTGAGAGAACTGATGTAAATGGTCCAAAGTCCTCAGTTTTGCTGACAACATCTGTGCAAAACAGAGAAAGGGTTTTGAATTCCAACTAGCAAACAGCCTCTGTATCTAGGCAAGGCTGTGCTCCAACTTTGAGCCAGTTATCTGGCATGTAAGAAATCCAAGATGAGTCCACAATGTTTGCAATAGGAAATAAACTTCATTACAATTAAAAAGAAATCAATCATTATTAGGCTTTTATATAGAAAACTCTCTACTTCCCCGTAAGGTAAATCTGGGCTGGAATTCTTTCATTCTTTTGCTGTGGCAAGCACGGTGTGGTTGTGCTTAGAAAGGCTGCGCCTCCTTTTGCTGGTAGCTGCTATGATATCAAGAACAAGAGTAAATAAAAAACAATTAAATCCCGACAACAGCTTAACTGGATCGTGTGATTGCACATGGCCACCAACTCAGACCAAATCACTCCAGTTTAGTGTGAAATTCACCTCCTACCATGGCATAATGGTCCTTAAAGCCATTTAAGTAAGCAAGCATGCAAACATGTTCCTCTTCAGATGTTGCAAGTGACAATGTGGTTTCTTGTTTGCCACTCGGCCACAGCCGTTGCCAGACATGGACCTCCAAACTTGATCCTGTGGTCTTAGCAGCACAAGAAGAGCGTGCGTACAGGAGGAGGGGAACCACGGGATAGAGATTTCTCAGGGAAAACGCAACAGCGATGTGCCATCTTTCAAAAAAGGGGGTGTGGGAGAAAGGGAATCAATCTGATCCCCTGGCACTGGCTTTCATTTTTTATCCTCAGCCTGCAGACATGCTTGAATTCCCCAGCGCCAGGTAAGTGAGACAGGATCACAAGTGTAAAATGGTGTTTTTCGGAGATGGTCCAGAATGAGTAGGCAAAGGATTTGAACGCACAGACCCTGACAAGCAACAGCTAGACAGAGCTGGTTTTCTGTTCCAAATCCTTCAGCCTATCTCTGTTTTTGTATGATAGCCACAAGAAGCTTTTAAGACTGTGAGACAAAATAAAACACAGAGCATGTCTATATAAAGGCATTCAGCAAGAAGTGCTGAAATTTATTCAAATTAATTACAATAGAGACCTCTGACTTTGAACTTCTAATTCACAACAGCAGTAAAAAACGAAATGGTGAAATGGGTTGTATTAAAGTGCAATGATGTGGAGAAAACCATTGAAATAACACAAAAGAGGCTGAGAAATGAAGAGACAGTCTCATCCTAGCAATGACAGCAATATAGAAGTAAATTATGTTACAGATAATTTACAAAATAACTTACATAGATGAAGATAAGTTGAATCTCATGTTGCCATTCCACTGTTAAATATCACACTAAATATTCCCGGTCAGCACAGTATTATACGGGATAATTAAAAAAAGATCAGAGGATTTCTGCATTGGGAAAGATGCCTGAAGTAAAACCCTGATCAGCCTTTATATTGCAATATTGCAAGAAACCTAAGTATTTATGAATTGTAAAGTGACACATTCAGCAGCATGAAGACTATAAATACATCTTTTACATTGATACATTATATCTACACACATATACATATCTACACACACATATATACACACAAGCACATACATGCACATATATATGCACATAAATATATGTGTGTGTGTATATATGTTTCAGTTTGTACTGACCATGGTCAGCTGCATTTTGATTGCGTCTTGGGTAGGGTTGCTTTTGCAACTCAGGAGCAAGCTCATTCTTTAGAGTATTTGTCCTTTACATTTCCTAAGCTGCAGCCTCTAAAATTCTGGCATAAAGATAAGAGTTCGGGGCCCAGCCATCAGAGGGTCTGATGATTAACAGCAGTTCCCATTGCTTCTGAAAAATTATGCTCTTAACGTCCACATTATTTTTTAAGTAATACGATACATGAATCAGTTAAAAACCTATTTTCATATAAGTAAAAATATTTGAGAGCTGGAAAGGAATGAATACAATATTCCATACATGCACACAGTTCTGGACTGCTTGTAAGGATGAAGTGCAAAGAACACCTGACAAGTTGAAAATTTACAACATTGGCTTACATCATACCTTGAAAAATTGTGAGTTCAGCATTACCCTTCCTTTAAAAAGAATTTTAAACACTTGTCTGTAGAGAAGAGGCAGATTTATGCTAATAAAGATTATTTTTTTTTCTCCAGTGCTCCCCTTTTATAGAAAAATTATGTTGTCGTGTTTTTCTCTTTGAATACATCTGCAACAAAACACTATTGACTAAAACCACGTCTGGTTTCTAGCCCTCACAGGTTTGTCTGAAGGAAGGCTCCTGACCTATAGTGCGGCCACAATAGTTTCCTCTGCCTGTAACTGCATATTGAGTGTGAGAGCTGAAGGTAACCATGCAATTACTGTTTATTAAGAAATCATTTAGTGAATAAGAACATTTGTGTTTCATTGTGCACCTGTGTAAGGAAAAAGATACTACTAAATTGCCAAGGCTATGTAAACACAGTGATCTTGGTAAAGAATTTGGTTGTGAGGCCAAAATACCTCAGAAAAGAGCTATTCCATTGCACACATCACTAAAAGGTTGGAAAGGATAAAATAACAGTTTCTTTTGATGCTGTTGTGGTCAGTGAATCGGTCGTGTCTGCATCCCAGTCTCTAGGGAGCAGAAGAATATCCTGAAGACCCAAGAGAAGAGAAAAGGCCGGACCAAACCTTCTTCCTGGCTGCTCTAAGAGTCCCCATTCACTGCATTGACCGAGGTACGTCCTTGGAGAAAGGGTTTTTTGGGGAGAAGAAACTGTAAACTTGGATTTATTTTCTTCATACTTATCCTGTACAGTGATTGCTGTGTTATTAGTTTACAATAAGGATTTAGCACTGAACACATTTTGTTTGCTCACATTCAGATCCTGGCTGTTACTAAACAATACAGTTCTGCAGAAACCTGATTGTATATCAAGGAGAAAAATGTGTTTTATGCATACAGCTCTGCAGCTTCAGACTTCAGAGCAGGATCCTCTGCAAGACCCTATTTCAAATCTTAACTTTTATTTACAACTTCACATTCCATGCACTTTTCATTGGGATCCTCTGGGACAACCTGTAAAAATCACCAGTGAAAATACTCAAAGGTGGCAACACAGAACTGGTGGTTCTCTGTTTGAGTCCAACATCCAGAACTCTGCACAAAATTACAAAGTCCAGATTTACCTTCCATGGAGGTGGGGTGAAAATCTAACATTAGCCCTTAATGTCCGAGAAGCTGGTGCTGCTGGCATTGCAGCTATCGCTGCAACTTGATGATGTGCTCAAAGTGCTGGAGGCAGTGCCTGATTCTGGGAAAGGGGAAGGAAAGAAAAAAAAAAAAAACCACAAGAAAATATGAGATGGCTGTTGTTTTTCACAACTTACTTTCATCGTAGGAATCTTCAGAGAGACAATCATATCAGTTAAAATACATAGCCTACCAGAGCTGCTTAAAGATTGAGCCGATTTTGAATTGCCTATGAGCATCAGCAGATTGTTTGCTGGGATCCAACCTTCTCTACCAGTGCTCAGGTTCTTTACATACCTAAAAAAATACAAACAATAAAAAGTCAGATTGCTTCATTTGATGCCTTTGAAAGTCTTGCCCTAAACATCTGCCTTTCAAACACAGTTCTGCGTATAAAAATTTCCAAACACAGATCTGCGTACCAAAGTCCATCCTCCCCTTCACGAATCAGTTGAACTAGATCTCCACTTTTCACTGTAAATTCTTCAGAAACTCCTTTCTCATAATCAGTCACAACTGTATATTTACCAGGAGTCTAAATGCACACAGAGGAAAAACAAACAAATTATTTCTATTGAGTAATTTAAGGTATGTTGCAGCTTTTGTTATGAAATTATAGTACTTTTCCCTTCTTTCTCATGCACATAAATGCTGAAGATGGTGTAAATATACATACTGAGAGGCAGTAAAACTTTGCTGTTCAATTACATGCAAATTCAGTACATGAATTCTCACACCCTGAAAAACATTCAGTGAAACGTTTCCACTACCACAATTCATTCAAATCTCTACAAAGAAAAAAAAAGAAAAAGAAAACCAAAAAAACCAATCTGGCAAACTAGTGACACGACGTACATGTGGAAGCCTGTGGGCATGGTAGCTGAGCATGTCCTTGCGCGACTGCTGTACTATGGCATAAGCAGTCACAGTCTCACTAGTCTGTGGGTACACAAAGGCACAGATGGACCTTCCCAAGGTACAAACACAGTGCTGATTTAAAAGAAGGAGATATCTTCCATTCCCCTGGGAATTTTGCCCAGCTGAGGATTTCAAGGCAGACACTATCCTTACTGCAAGCTTCAAAAGTATTCCTATATACAGCCACACACAATGCATCAGTAACATTAGCTTAGCTCAATAAGAAGGCGTTTCTGGTTACCAGCTTCATCTCGCTTCCTGCTCCTCCTCCTCCTCCTTCTTCCTCTGCATCCGATGAATTCAGCGGATCTTCAGCACTAGACCAGCCATCATTTTCTTCAGATGCATCAAGAGAATGAGATGTTTTAGCCCAACCTTGGGAAAGAAACAGCCGTTGGTTAACTTTGCGGCAGCGAGCCACTTACTGGGAGAAACCGTCTTCCCACTGAAAAGCTCTTAAGTGATCAACATAAACAGAAGGAAAACCATACACGGGGAAGTTATTACAGGCACTGGGTGAAATTCACAGCTGGCAAAAGTTGGCCTGTTTCCATCAGAGGAAGTTGAGTTGTGGCAATGCACAGCAGTGAATTTGGCTCTATGGATTTTTAGAGAGGGAAACAGATAGAAAGAATGCAAATTCCCAACTAAAAAGCAGCTATTTCTCCCTTATACAAAGATGAACAACAGATAGATACTCTTTTCCTTGGGAGGAGGTAGAAGACAGGAACATGCACTCTATGGGAAGAGGATGAACACAGGGGGTTGTCACGCAAAGAAACCTAACCAGCCTGCTGGAACAAGGGATGGATGCACATAGCTTTGTTCAAACTATTGAGCACTTAGAGCTGTCAAGAAATTCAACCCAAGCTACAGGCGCTCTGTACTTCACCTGACGAGGCAGCTTATTATTTAAGGGTATTCAGGCACAAGGATTACTTAATCAGGCTGAATTATCTTGGTGTTAAGTCACTGCATCAAGCACCACAAGAACAATCTCCTGCCTGTCATTTATTGCCCAGCGTTCCTTTTTCTCTCTCAGGGTGAAGCACTTCATTTATTTACAAGGCTGAATCACATCCAGAGTGCACAAAAGCCTTTTCCAAATAAAACTACAGTAAGTTTTACTAGTGGGATGCTTTTCACTGAGGTTAGTAGCTGCTAATAAACCCGTCGAGCTTATAATGAAGAAAAAATCATAATAAAAGACAAATAAATATTTGTAAGTAAGATTTTGGTTCAAGCCAAAGGGGAACAACAATGAAACGCAATGAAAAGAAAGAAAGAAAGGAAGAACAAACCTCCCAACTTTTAACTATTAGTTAATTTGAGAAAGCACCAGCATTCTTTCTCTTCATTGCTTCCGAGGCATTTGTCACACAACTGGTCATACCAGTGCGTTAGGAAAAAACCTGAGCATTGTCAGAGTAAAGCCAGAGCCACCTAAGAATCAGAAAGAAATCACACCCAGAGCACACCAAACGGAGCTGGACTTTTACCTCGCCTGCGCTGCTGGATGACCTGCACAAGGTTAGAAGTACTGACCCATTTGGCCCTGTCCAGGGTTAAGAATGACCTTCCATCTGTGAAGAAACTAAGAAATAAATTATATTCCATGCAAATTTCCTTGGAAGCTCACACCTTATAGTTGGTTCGTGGGACACACATGAAACCCTTTCCATTATTTCCAAGTTAAGAACAATGCAACAAAAGAAAATTTGGTTTCTCCTAATTGTTCCAAGCTCTCATTAGAAACAGAACCCACCAGTTGCACAAAAGAAAAAGAAAGTGAAATCACTGTAATTGCTCTGCCTGTGGCATCATACTCGCTGACCTGCTCATCTGGAACATTTTGGGTCACAGCTCTTGTTTATCAGCCTTTCTTTTCAGATATAAGTCCATATAAAAACCCATCTCCTCCTGGGCAGGGAAGGGAAGCGGTCACTATGATCATATTCCTATTAGCTAACTACAGGCACCAAAATTGCCAGCAAATTCCAGCATCCATAGAAAAGGCCACAAAACACCCTTTGTTTTCTGATAGCATTTTCAGGCCCTCAGGATTTCCATGATACCTGGAGATCTCAGAGGTTTGACTGCTGCCTGACTCCCGTATCCACGCTTGTGGAGTTACGGCATTCACGTGGCCTGCGTTTACATTCCCTGCTGCTCAGACACGGTGAATGGTGTTGCACAGTTTCCCCAGCACAGCAGCTGAACCTGCATCATTTCTGCAGGTGAGACAAAGGCTGTGGAAACCTGGAGAGGAGGATGATGGTCAGGCTTGAAACGGCTTCATCTTTAGAATAATATTTTCTAAAAGAGATGGTTGTGGAAAGACAGTCACGAAGAGAGGGACTGCTTTCCTTGTACTCTCTAATTAGCCCTAGGGATTTGTACCCAAGCCTTCACCTAACCTTGCTGGTTAGAAGAGTCATTTAACTGAAATGCTTCTCTGTTCTTTGCTTAGCTGTGGGTTGGGAGAACAGGAGGCAAACTGCTACAGGAGGTTCAGTTAAATCATCTGGGGTTCACAGGGTGGTAAAAATTGCCTACTATCACCCAAAGAAAGATGCGACAGGACTGTGACTGCAGTAATGAATGCAGATCTAAAATGGAAATTCCATGTGACAGTGATGATCCCCACTGTGACAAGAGTACCTGAGTTTTGGATTATTTTTTTTTCCTTTTTAAAAAATTAAACCCTCTCAACAAGGAGCACAGTGACAGGAGGATACTACCTGGAAAACCATGTGCCTCATAGCAACTGGTTGCCCCTGTAATTCCAGTAAACACCCAGTTTCTGGTTATTTCTTCAGCAGAAGATCCCTTTCCCACTGCCCTCTTCTAAAAAAATAGTTAACCGTGCACTACTTTATTTGATGCCAAGGTAAAACTTGAACCAGTCGTGCTATCAAAAACAGTATATACAGAAGGTGACAGACCCACTTGAAAAAATTCAGCTGATACCAATACTGCCGCATGCAACAGCATCCTATAGGTATCCCCAGTGCTCTGTTATAACATGAGGGATGTGTGGATATTCGTGGAGTACAAGATGTGGTAGCACTATACCTCTTAAACCAAAAGGAGTTGGGTCACTCACTACTTCGTGTCGTTTAGCTTTTTTGTCAGGACTGGTGGGAGAAGCTGCAGGAGGATGAATAGGCAAAAAACACAGAATAGAGATATTGAAGAACTGGAAAAAAGAGAATAGGTGGATTGCATGCTAAATACCTTTGAGTTTACACTGGAAAACAAGAGGATTTCTGTAATCACTCTAATTTTAGCTGTCATTGGTCAATTACAGCAGGAGGACTTAATTATTTACATGTGGTTATTTGAAGATAAATTGACAAATTTATTTTACAGTAATAGGTGAAAGTATATGTAAAACTTTTCTAAATGAACTAGACATCAACTGAATACATTTAATTCCAATTTTAGATAAACATTACCAAATTAAGCGATCATTTTTATATAAATCTAGTGCTACAGCAATACCTGGTCCTGTAAGAAGGATCATTGGCAATGTCTGGCTTTTAGCAGAAGGAGATGGAGTTTCTGTCAAGGCAAGCATGGGATATTAGTGCTCACCTCATTAGCATTCGATACACAACCCTAGAGTCTCTCCAGAAAGAACTCAAAGGTAATCAGGTTTTAAAAGGCATTCTGAGAAGATGCTTGGAAAAAAGAAAAAAAAAAATCATGCTCTTGAACAAGTGCCATCATCTTAATACAATTCAGGCTGTTCAAAGACAGCTGTTCAAAGCAAGAAGTGAATGTACCAGTGCGATTACTTGGCAGAAGGAAGCAAGAAAGGTCTCAGACTCCTATTGCCTGTTTTACAAAAAAAAAAAGACCATTTCTGGAAGCACAGAGAAATTCTTATTTATTTTTTTATCTGGCAAAACAACAGTCATACACATTCTGCTATACTCATGCTTTGGGAGAAAGGATAGAAATACTCTAGTATAGAAATACTCTAGAAAACCTTGATTCCTTTTTGCCAAGTACAGGTGCATTTGGGGCAGATCCACTGAAGCTAGAAGCAGGCCAGGTGTCTGATCTGAAGACAACTTAATTCCTCTAGTTTTCCTACAAGAATGGGGCACTCTAAACTCCGTTCTTGGCCTCAATAGTGAGACTGGAGGCGTTGGAAACTGTGCTCCTTCCCTTGCATCTCCAACAGCTCCACTTTTCACTGGTTGCATCTCCCCCTCCCACTCTGGAGCCAGTTTCTCTTGAAATCTCCCTGTCAGGGTCAGTGACTCCGGAACCCAGCTTGAACTTAGGAGAACAAGCTAGTGCATACACCAAAAACCTGTTACACTACACACACATACAAAGTGATGCTTCAATTACAGCCTTAAACAGAAAACAATCTAGCTTTTTTTTAAAAAAAAATTACCTTTCTGACTTTTGAGGTTAGTAAAGCCCTGCAGCGTAAAGCGCTTTTTTGACAGTACAGAGCATTCTGAGGTAGAGTTAGTGTCATCTACAAAGGAAGAGACAGACACAGAAAGAAAGGGGAGAAGGCCATGAAAAGATCAAGGCAAAAAAATCATTTGCAGCCCTGCCAGGGAACCTGCATGTTAGGATGAGAAAGGACAACTGGAAGTCCAGGTGCAACAGAAGAACCCAAGTGGCCAGTGGTTCTCACTGTGCACAGTGGGCCTTGTACTGGCACTGGTTCAGTAAATAATCTCCATGATGGGAACCAAAATTCAAGAGGAAAAAAAACCCAAACCCAAAGTCTTCAGAACAGGTAACACTGAGAAATTTATCCAGAGGAAGAGAGCCCTGAGAAGCTGGGCAGCTCTACGAGAAGACCTACTGCAGACTCGGGCCTCATAACACACAATTCCCACCTCCTTTTGGCTACCCTTCATTCAAGGTGGCTTTGGGCCTGTCCACACCACGCAGTGGAATGCAGAAACCTCACGCTAAGGGCAGATGGGACCAGCACGCTGGTGCAACGTGGGCAGCACTTTGTGGGTGGGCTGCCTTAGGGCTGAAAGCAGCAAAGCCTTGCTTGTTCAGGTGTAACGCTGCGTTTGCCTGCGCTGCTGTGGCTACTGTGCTGGTGGATCTGCCTGTGCATCTGCAGTGCAGGCATGCTTTTCGCAATTAAAGATAACAAGACATATGCATAAACTCACCTTTGCCTTTCTCGGGGTACTTTGGTGCTATTGTGGTGGTGCTATAACCTTCCAGACTTGCGAGATCAGCTTTTCTCTCCTCTGTTTTTTTGGTGTTTCTGATGTTGTTCCGTGAAGGACTGTTTATCAGAAGAAAGTTAAGACAATCAATACATCCCCAGCAAATTTGAGTCTGAACAGGGGTGATGACCTTCAGTCACGGGCTACCTTTTACGTACAGATATATAGGTTGAAAACCATTTATTAGCTACTTCCCAAATCATAGTTTCCAGGACTGAAAAAAATCATTGCTGATTGTGCATTTAAAGACCATGAGGACATACAGAGGAGAAAGGCTCCCCAAATTGACTGCAACTGCATGTACTGTGGCAGTGGGAGCTACCAAAAAGACAGGTCAGGACAACTTCCTGTCACTCTCAGCTACAGGCACACATTCTGTGCTGACAGTTTCCTCCTGAACATACTAAGGGGAAAAAAAAAAGAAAAAGCAAGTAATAAACTCTGCCTCTCAGAAGCTCTTAATACAGGAACAGATGAGGGATGAACAAGGAACATAGGTTGGATCTTGCAGTTGGATTCCCAGCACACCTCCGATTGGGAATGGAATGGAGAATGACATCCCGCAAATACTACACTTCTGGGAAACTCTCCCTGAGTGATAAGTAGATGCATAAAACATGCAGGGCAGAGAGCTACTGATACGTTTTCGAGCACACACCATGTAGGAATGACTGAAGATAAGAGCACACAAGCTTATGGGTATATACGTATACACATATAATGAAAAGAAAGAGCAAGTAGCAGAGGATTAAGAAGAGGTGTCAGAGAAGGGCAGAAAGGCAGGTGGGAGCAGAAGAATATACAGCTTGGTAGGGTGAAGGATAAAAAGTAGGAAAAGAAGAGCTTGACTCAGAAGTTGGGACAGTGGAGGAATCAACACATCACTTAAAAAAAAAAAAAAAAAAAAGGAAATTGGAAGAAAAGAATAAGGGACAGAGAAAAGACAATGCCCTGAAAAAGGCAAAAAGGAAGATAACGTGACATTGGAAAAGGAAGGAAAAAATAATCCAGGTGAAGGAAAAGAACAGAGAAAGAAGGAAAAGGCTGCTCCATATAACTCTCGTATCTGGGGTGTAAAGTATATCATTAGCTGTTCAACAAACCCATAATACCACCAGGATTTTAGCTGGTGCAGAAAACTACTTTGCTCTCTTGTTTTTTATCAACTGGCAAAGCCTATGCCACTGCTGCTAAGGTTAACGGTTCTAGAGATGTATAAACCCCAAGCTTTACAGCTTTATATTAGAAAGAGACCTAAAAAAATCCCTAAAACATAAGGGCCAATATTAAGGGATAGGAGTAATGACGAACTGCAAACTAGGTATATTAGTATACTTACAAGACATCCAGGCTGATTTGACAACATACTTACTTACCTTGTACAAGATGATGCTGGTAGAGGTAAACTCTGTGTTTGTTCTAGTGTCCTGTGCTGACTAGCTTCTGTAATGGAGGAAAGAAAAAGAACTATTAAAATTGATTTGCGTTTTGAACTTTCCATTTCTACAGTCCTACACAGTGAAGATATACAGGTCAGGTCTTGAAGTTCAAAGAGAAAAGAGATTTAAAAAACCTGTATATATATATATCCAAAATATTTTACCTCTGCATGCCTGCAGTTGACTCGTCAACACTTTTCTTATTTCATTTACCCAAGTAGCTTTAACTTCAGGGGTTGGTGCCTACCCGAAAATAAATACAAGCAACCATCAGGCATAGAATACTTACTACACAAAGAGTTGCATGCGAAAGCACAGCCTTGCAGGAATCCTTCAAGAGGGACAGACACAGTTCCCTCTAGTCCTTCAGTGAACAGAAACGAGTTGTGACAACTAGAACACGCTGAGGCAGAGGCTGTGCGTGTACTGCAGTCAAACCCCGGCTTCCACACCATCCCCTAACTCCAGTGAGAGCAATAGTAATGCTGTATACAATATCGCCCATGGATATTGTAAAACGTGATTTATTTTTTTTTATTTTTTTTTCCTTCTTTCCCCCAGGAGACTGCAATTGAAATATATGGTTTAAGAAACTACCTTATGAATTAATTTGGTGTGTTTTGGTTTGTTTTTTGCTTATATTTCCTCATCACTGTCTATTAGTGATATAGCAGAGAAAAAAAAAAAACAACAAACCATAACAGTTCTTAAGAGTTAGACTCCCCCCCAGCTTTTCTCTCTCTCTCTTTTTTTTTTTTAAGTGGCATGTGATTTACCTGTATGATGTAAACTTCTTCCCTTGCATTATACCAGATTTCAAATTTTTTTGCATCCCCTTTGACATTTTCTGTTATTCCAACTGCTGCCATCTGGAAGCAAAAAAGAACAGAGGCTGACCTACGACATTGCAATCATGATAACAATGGAAACAGGCAGCTACTGGTATTCTTTGGTACCCTATTTCTGAAAAGCAAAGCCACATTTGGCTTCTTGCTCAAGGAAAAGAATAACTAGTAACGCATGATCTGCACACTGGATGTAAAAGATTTAGTGCTTTAATGTCAGCTTGGCTACCTCAGAGGGAAGAAAGGTTTGGGTACATTAAATCGAGACTGACCCACAAGACGTCTCTCAAAATCCAGACCACTA
This sequence comes from Charadrius vociferus, assembly GCF_000708025.1. Classification (NCBI taxonomy): domain Eukaryota; kingdom Metazoa; phylum Chordata; class Aves; order Charadriiformes; family Charadriidae; genus Charadrius; species Charadrius vociferus. The sequence goes on from NW_009650084.1 coordinate 870,648, forward strand.
GATCTTACATCTATTTTATACTACTCTGCTCTACTCATTAATACATTTTCTGTGTAATTAATGCAACTGCCATTCAGCTAGACTAGCATGGTTTGGATTTTCTCAGTGACACGGACCTGCTGCACCAGTTAGGTTTGCCTGAAAGGGTGACGTTCCCAATACAAAACCGCAGCTTTGCTGACAAAAACTAGAATGTTGTTTTGCTGCAGACTAAGCCCTCAGTACCTTGACCTCACTGGACTGCTCAGTGTCTTACATTTAAGGAGTGTTTGTAGCTGTAAGAAGGTGCTTTCTCATATCCCTCTCCATTTTCTTCTCGCTTTTTACAGAACAGCACTGCTTTCTCATGGAGGAAGAGGTGTCGCTGCATTGGCTTGAAGCGTGCCAAATCTTTCACCTTTGAGTGACCCTTTTTATGATCAGTCCAGACATTGAAGGATCCCTGCATTAAAAGCTTGCCCAGCTCATTCAGGTTTCCCTGGAACAAAAAAAGTGATATTTATAACTACAAAGAGATAACATCAGACTAAAACGCATACTCTGAACAGGTCTTTACAAGTTCTGTCATTCCAATTAATCTCTCACATCAGTGTTTATGTTGGGTTTGGAAATGTAATAAAAATAAAGTCAGTGTTGGATTTTTACACATAATTTTCTCTCTCCCCAACACTGTTCAGGCAGGATTTTACAGTCAAGAGTACCAGTAGCAGAGATAGAGATCTACACATAGAGAGAAGGGGAAGCACAATGCATGTATTTGGTTGTTTGGGTTTTTTTTCCCCAAACTGCTCCAAAGCTACTTACGTTGTGTTTTGGGGTGTTTTTTTTTTTGTTTTTTTTTTTTAACTGGAAGTTTAGCGTGTGGTTTTACATACAGATATAAAAACTGAGTAGCAACTCCCATTTGGCAGTAGCCTAAACCAGACTCTTCGTGACGATTTTCAGTTTCTAACTCAGTGTCAGGTAGATCAAAGAAAGAAAACTTGGGTAGATGGAGCAAAATATTATTCATAACAGCAAAAATTCCAAAGAGTATACAGAGATACATTTCCATTATTTTCATTACACAATTCAGTTTAAAAGCACTTTTTAGTAAAACATTCTTCTCATTATTAGTACACAGTATAGGGTATGCCGTACGTATATCTAAGAAGTAAATGAAAATGCAGTAAAAAAAAAAGTAAAAATTCTGTTACTCACATCATAGCCTGTAATGGCTATCTGGTGCATAGAATCATTAACTGCTTTAAGTATACCCAGTATAGAAGTTAATGCCTCCTGAAGATCTTCAGCACCTTCACAGTTCTTACTGTACTTCAGCATTTCCTGAGCGGGCAGGGAATGACAACACACTTAGCTTTGGAAACAGCAATAACTAGGAACGTTCAAATTTGAACATGGAATTTAAGCTTTTAAATTGTGTTTAAAGTTTTTAAAGTCATCCAGTAAAGTTTTATACCATGTGATCTAGTGGGTTAAATACTTCCTGGAACTCAGAAGACCCTAAAGTTTTACTTCTCGTCTCTGCTGCTAATTAGCCAAATATAAGCACTACACCTAAGAATTTTACAAGACTAACTTTACAAACACTTTTCATCATAATTGCTAAAAAAAAAACCAACCCCAACCCACCAGCCAAAAAATTTTGTTACTTTTTATATTCATTGCTTTTTAGAAGTGAACAAATGTAAAAACATAGGCAAATTTCATTTATTATTTGAATTGTGGTGAGGCCTGGGATGCTAGTAACAGACTTAAACTTACTGCACTAAGCACTGTCTACACATTTAAAAAGGCATCCCTTCTCCAAAGGGCTTGTTGGTGAAGTTGCATCTTCCAGTTTGATGCAGATAAACTTAAAAAGGGCTTGTTGGTGAAGCTGCATCTTCCAGTTTGATGCAGATAAACATAGCTGAGAGTTCACATAGAATCCTCCACACTTCATAGTATGAGAATAAGCATTTACTCATGGACTGCAGGAACTAAAGATACTTGAAATTGAAAACCTTTCAAATCCTCCTCTCTTCGTACAAGCTTAATGTAATTGATTCTTTAAAAGCAGTTAACTTTAACTCAGTTTTAAGGTAAGAGTAAATTTGGTCCAAGGTAATTTTTTTGAAACTACTTTTAAATAAAATTATTGAAATGTTTTTTAAAACAAGCCAGCTTCAAACATGGCAAAAACGTAGACATTAATTTTAAAATTCATAATAGTATATTGCTCTCATTTTGCTCTCTTAGTATAGCATGTTAAAGTGAATCACGATGGCATCTTTCCTGAAAATACCATACAGCGCTCTCAGTTAAGTACGTTTCCTAGAACCAAGGAAGGCAAATTCCTGTAATATGCATGAAGTGACTATAACTGGAAAGTAACAAGTACTTCAGATCCTCTGTTTTCTTTGTTGCAAAGGTTTCTTGGTCCTTCTGTTTCCCCTAATCAACTTTTCATTCTTCTCTTCATCAGAACTATATAGGCAAAAGCAGTTATACAAGGTGTCTCTGTGTAACATTTGCCTGTCTACTAGCAGCTTTTTGGCTGAAAGAGAAAGGAACCAAGCTGAAAGTTGATAGACTGGGATTTGTCTCTGCTTCAATTTATATATATGTCCCCTAACTTTTAGGTTTCTCTCCAGCAGGATAAGAGAAGAAGCATTTAAAAAAACAAATGCACAAAATAGACTTAGTGTTATAGTTTAGTAACACATACCTTTAGCAATAATTGGTATTTGGTTATTCTTTGAACAGGTTTCAGCAAGTATGAGTCCAAACTGAGCTTGTGATCGAGTTTTCTTTGACATTCCTGTAATCAGGGTTGGGTTTCATCAGTACACTGATCAGTATTTCTGTTACTTGTTCTTGACATAAATGATGAAGTTTAAAAAAACCCAACCAAACCAAACAATCCCCCCCCCAAGTATTTTCAGACTCAAGAAAGCATACCTGAAAGAATACAGAATCTGAAAACTGCCTCCACAAGCTTTCAGATCGAGGTTTATTTTGACAGTACTTTTCATAAATCTGGAAATCTTCCATCTAAAATTGTGGAGACATTCAAAAAGTTAATAAATTCTTGTGACTTTAATGGACAAAGTTCATAAGATTTTCTCCACAATCAATAAGGCTAAGAAAAAACAAAAACAACGACAAAAATGCAATTCCTTGAGACATCCCAAGCAAAAACCAATTATTCAAAATCATTTAATTTGTAATAGTTACAAAGTTTTTACTTGGAACATCAGAATAAAATGATTGTGTTAATTTTTGCTCCAGATGCATGTTAAGTACCTTATGAAGCAGCATATAATACATTTACAAATATATTTCTATTACAATATGGAAAATACTCTATGAATGCCCAACCATGAGTCCCCCTGTGCAATTTTTTTTAAAAGTCTTTGCCTTTTTTTCTTTCTACATTTTCATTTTATGAATGTGTTTTTCATTGGGACTTGCACTACGGTAGACCAAGCAGCTTGTTACCCCTTAACTTCAGCAACTAAATAACATGACTTAGCACTTGTTGAAAGCAAAAGGAAATAAGACTGTTGAAAATATCATAGTAACTACAGATATAAAGCAAAGACTAGGTAGGAAATCAGCAGGCACGGAAGTATCTCTGTCCCTCAGTTTTAGAAAAGAGCACCTCCATGGATGTAGCCATTAAATAGGAAGGGGAGGCGTTGCTTCTCCCAGGAGTTTTAGAGCATCAATAGTTTTCAACAACAGAAGACTGATCACAGAATCACAGAATGGTTAGGGTTGGAAGGGACCTCTGGAGATCATCTAGTCCAACCCCCAAAATAATTTCCATAAACAGATTCCTATTTAGCCTTCGGTGTATTAGGGATGAAACTAATTTTTTAATAAATCCCAGATTAAAAAGTTTAATTCTGTCATAGCTTTCTGCTTTCATAATAAAAATATTTTGGATTATATTTTTGGAGGTGTACTCATTAAAGGAAAGAGCAATAAAAAAAAATCCAGTAAAGAAATCTAACCAAATAAACCAATCATTTATTATGATGTGAAATGATGTAGTGCACGACTCCTCTTCATGTTTTCCTGACTGCCACTTTAATAAAGCAGTTTTCTTTCAACAAGGTAGTAGCTCTTTCTAACAAAATTAATTACCCCAGACAGTGGAAAATATCCCCAATTCTCAATTAACATCTACATTCTCAACCTGTTACCTGTTCAACACAAACAAAGGGTGGCAACTACTACATGAAAATCATTGTCATATGTTACAGTCTTGGAGGGGCTTACAAACAAAAACCCATCAAAAGATGACACATACCTGATCCAGAAAGCACCGGCCTACTAGTTCTGGGTATTCTACATAATTTTCTAGTTCTCTCAAGAATATTCTGTGAGGAAGAAGAATTTCTTAGAGTGCATGTTTAAAAAAGTGGTAGCAAATATTCGCATTCTTGCAATTAGTTTTCTAAACTTTTTAAAACAGAGTTGTGATTCTGTACTACAAAACTAAACAAAACTCTTCTAAATCATGTGCTTAAAAAGGGATAGCAAATTAAAATAAACAAACATTCTGACCAATTTCTTTTAGCTTCTGTTGCTACAACTGAATTCAAATATAAGATTGGGGAGGGGGATTTTGTTTCCCTGCCTGATGTATTCAGCAGCAGGATCTTTACAGTTTAAAGTATTTGGGTTTTCCTTCCAAATACTACCAAACACCACAAAACAAACAAATGAACCAAACCCCCCTCCCCAAACCAAAAAAACTCACCTCAAAAAAATCAGTGGCAAAACTTCCGGTCTAGTTTTGCCTGAATAAGAAACAACTCTTATATGCTTAACTTCTCTGGAAAAAACTTCATGTCTACCAATTTAAATATTATCCTATGAAGAGATACCTCTCTAGCAGCAAGGATTCAAACTTCAGAGAGGTCACTCAAGTATAAAATTAACCAGCCTCAACTAGATCTAAAAGTTGAGAATTTGTGGTTCAGAATAATAATTTACTTTCCATAGCAAATTTCATAAAAAATAAAAGAAACCCAAACCCAAACAAACCTTGCTTTAATTAGCTTGTAACCAGATTCCAATACCTTTCTTCAGGAAGAGGACAACAATGCAAAATTTTATCTGTGTACTGCAAACATTTGAGTAAAGTTTCAGACAGCTTTGCTCACCTTTTACAGATATTTTGCTTTTCCTCTTCTATGCAACATGAATTTTGACATGCCAGATAGCCAGGTGGGACTCAGTAAGGATCTTTTTGCAATTTAAATCAGATTAAAAGAAAGAGTGAAGAATCCCATCCACATGCTATTTTTAGATCTGAATGCAAATCCTCACCTGTTGTGAAAATGATAAATTTCTTCCATATTCCCAAACAAGATATCCTTCTTATTTTGGAGTTCTGGTGAAATGAGATGAGCCATTAAGGGGTTGTCCATCTCTGCAGCATAACCCTGCAACACAGGAGAGAGGCACACTGATTATCTCCCTTTACTTGTAGCACTTATCTCTCTCTGACAAGGCAGTCTGCCTGCAAACTGACAGACAGCAAATAAAAAGCTCAGTATTAATCATGAAAAAAGTATACAAATTCTGTTTGTCCATCAGTCCAGTAAGACACACCTACAGTCTTTAGAAAGACACTTGAAAAATTACTGCCATTTTAGTTAAGCAAGGATGAAACAAAGTTTGCAATCACCACCAAGCAAAGGCATTCCCATACTGCTTCCAAATTATACTGTTTTAGTTAAGCAAGGATGAAACAATGTTTGCAATCGCCACCAAGCAAAGGCTATGCATTCCCATACTGCTTCCAAATTATACTTCATTCTTCTTCTGTTAGGACTTTACGCATCTGAGTTTAAAGCCACAATTCCAGCGCACATGCAAACGATCATGCTAATCTCAGCTATTAGTATGAGGGAACAAGCTGACTGTAGTTATTTCTGTAGGTAACCATTAAGCTGCAAATACTATCTTTAAGACATTTTCATTAGCTTTGGCACCAAAAATCGTAACTTCTGATTCTGACATCTTCCATTTTTCACATAAGGCCATATTCTCTTGTCTGTTTGTCTGGCACAGATAAGGAAAAGAGAGCTCACAGGTGGCTTTAGCCCAGGACTGTTCTCTGATCCTGAGGTCATTAATCTGTGATCTCTCAAAACACCAAAAAGACCGACAACAAACAACAAACCCCCCCAACACCAAACAAAACACCCCCAAGCAAAGAGAAAAACTGCAAGGATGCTCTAGCACCTGTACTGTAAGCATATTTCTTAATGTAAGTAGATTTCTTAGTGTGCAGGCTAAAGAAAGATGATGAAACCTACTTTCTTTCTGTCAGGTTTTTGGTGTTGGGTTTTTTTGTTTGTTTGTTTGTTGTGGGGTTGTTTTGTTTTTTTCATTTTTAAACAGAGGTATCATGGACAAGGTGGTCACTGCATTAGTGACATCAGTTATGATAAAATGCACTGAATTACAACAAACTGACAAATGAAATGATAGGATAAGCAAAAGCACACCTACAACTAAGATCTTCAATTTTCAAGTGATGTCCAAACTACAAAAAGTAGGAGAACAAGCTGGTAAAGTCAGCTAGCCTGAAGAATACAAGTATTTGGATAGGACAGTGATTAGATTTAAAAAAAAAAAAAATCAGAAACATTCCTTTTAAAATCTGACTATTTTTCCATCAAACACCACAAAAAAAACCCCAATAGTATAGGCAAAGATGCTGGAGCTCATAGATAGCTAACCATTGGTCCTTCTCCCATATCTCTGCCCCCCAGACAGGAAAATGCAGAGTCTGAAGGCGAAGGGGCAGGGAGGGAAGTGGTACAGCCTTAAGAAAAGATAAAAATAATGTATGTAAAATGGAGTTTAAAAAAATTAACAGGGAAAGAAGAACTGTGTCCACCATGTAGTTAAGGTGAAGAGATGCACGAAGAGAATGATTACATTCCACTTGAAGTAAAGATGATGGTGAACATAGCAGCAAAGCCTTGGCATAAAGAAGGGGTACCTAACCCAGCTGATGTGGAAACAAAACTGACTGAGTTCAGTACTTTGGAATTCTGAAAGAACAAAAGCATGAAATCCATACATTGACAAAATGCTTGACAATATTTTTTTTTTTTTCACTTCAGGTTGACATAGTACTTATTTTAAAAATTTAATATAAATACCCTTCACGTTTTACTACCTATGCAGTGTTTTAAGAAAGGAGAAGCAAAGCTACTCCATACAGCCACAGGGATCATTTAATCTTACTTTAAGAATACATAAGGCTTTGCTTAGTCTTCCATTTGAAAGCTGTTGTAAAAGCATCAAAGTAAATGGGAAAAGGAGCCAAATACAATACCTAAAAATAGACTAGGCCAGTATTTTTCCCAAATAAAAATGACTAGATTTCACAGACTAAAGTGAGATGACCATGGTTATTAATGAAAGGAAAACTATCAGTCTTGGATAAAAGCAGCTATAGCAGTTTCCCAATAATCAATCTTGGGAACGACCTTGTTTTTTCTACTAGAATCCTTGGCAGAGAGAAAACACACTGCAATTAGATATGACATAATAATAAGAGACACCATCCATACAAAGGAGTATCTGGTTCTTTTACAGGAAAAATTGGAAGATTAATAGAATAGTAGAAACAAAGGAATTGGGAGAATAGCCAGGACTATGGATTAATAACTAGAATTACTCAAAAGCTGGAAGACTGCCATTGAACCATACCTCAGCAAGGATCCGATCCAGAATTACTGTTGGCAGTCCCAATCAACCAAGTTTGAGAGATGAATCCTAAACTGCAAGGAGGCACAAAGAAGCGTGCCTGGCACAATCAGACTACTGGAGAGTCTATCACATTGGCAGAAAACCAAGACAGCTTGGCCGAGCAAGACCAAGGTTGCACTATACTCTGTGCAAAACAAGAGTAATACCAGAGAAATAGAAAAATTCTGTAACAACCCTCCAGTAGCAGCAGGAAGGACCAAAAATCCTCCAACTATTTGAGTATTTTTTTTTATTATTTTTATTTTTTTTTAACACAACTGTACAGATAGCATTGCATACAAAAGCAAAGAATAAAGTAATCCTTAAGGTCCACTCCAGACCTGCCTTGGTTTATTAACATATGCAACCATCCTACTGTCATCAACACTTGGACCGGACCCAGGACATAAATGCTATGGGAAGCCGAGCACAAACTAGGCAAAAGCACAACTAGAGTTCAAAACCCTCATACAGTACTCTTACTTGAAGGTATGTGCTCAGAAATTATCACTCCCAGTCCATAACTTCAGACAGCTCCTATTTAGGAGCTTAATGTTGGCATGGACACCAAGAGTACCCACCAGTTCATCCTGATTAAAATAATTCGGCTTCAATTATCTGCAACTTCATCATCTACAGTCAAATTGGACTACAACAAAATGACACATCCATGTCTGAAGACTTAAGAAACTTCAGGAACAACACAGAATACTGTGTCATTCTACAACCAGCTCAGCAGTACTGCAATTGTGCATCCACAGCTGTGGAGCAAAGGGAACATCTTTGTCTCCTTTACAATTTCAAATGAAGGTATTATTATTACAAGGCAGTCTGTTGCCACAATTGTACCCAAGACATTTGGAAGACTAAAGACATGCAAAGAGGAATGGATGCAAGAAACAAATTTTCTCCTCTGACACAAGATTCTCTTGATGCAGATTCACATTCCTGTGTGACACATAACCTTCCTGGAATTGACTCAAGACTCTGGAATGATCTTTTGCATGAATTAATGATCATGGCAAACCTCACTATCTTCCACCTAAATAGTTAGGCATATCTTATTTTCTGCCCAATTTGTGGTTTCTAATACAAGACTCTAGTTGCATGAATATTTCTAGAAAAATATTGCACATTCCTGCCTCTCTGAAAATACAATGGCAGAAGAGAGATGCAATGATCACATCGCTTGATGGAACAAGCAGAGGCATTACAGTAATAAGGAAAGAATAAGAGCACACATGAGATGGAAGAGAGAAATAGATTCGCCAAGAGCTGCAGTGAAATTTAATCTTTACCTCAAGAACACAGAGAAGTTCTTCCACATATGCTCGTTCGGTCTCAATGAGTTCATTAATTACATGCCTGTAGACAAAGAATGAAAATTAAGGCAGGTCTATTCACTTGTGCAAAGTAATGAGGCAACATTAACTTTGTCTGTCTTTCTACTTTACTTCAGACCACAAAAGAACTGTTCCCAGGTAATGGAAAATGTGATGTTTCATGGATATTTCTGTCAAGAGTTTATACATCCTCATTGAGAAGCATGTATTTTTAAAACATTTTAAAATTTTTGAAAATGTGTTTAAACAGGAAAAAAGTAAAATCTAGCATTTTAAGTGATGTAGTAATTGAACTGAAGCAGTGAAGCGTTTCATCATTGTACATGCAAAATCTGGTTATGCTGTGTTCACAAGTGTTACAGGAGCTGCATAGGATTATCAAATACAAACTTAAATTTATACCAGTCATTTTAAATAAGAGGCATTTAGGGCACACTTTAAATATCACAATGCTGCTTGAAGTTTAATTTCTCCCTAATGTTCAAGCAAACATGCTTCCCCCCCAGCCCCCTCCCCTTGTGATTTTGTACAATTTAACACATGGTGGTAACAGTGAAAAGACAGTAGAAGTATCCAGTTTACAGGCAGAAATGCAAGCTCCACTATTCACATTTCAGGTGGTACTGTTATTTTTGGAAATTAAGCGATGCTTTTTAGTTTTTATAAAAGAAAGTGATTTTTAGTAACATTTATCAAAAAAGGGACTAAAAAGAGTCAAATAAAAAGATGAAGTCTTCTGAAGCATGGAGTCCAAAACCTCCAATAGATTTACAGGAGGCTTATTACTCAAAACTATGTCACCTATGAAAAAAATATGTAGTTATCTTGCCATAGCATCACCTTGCTGCAGCAAAGCTAGAGTCTGGTACTATATAAACTATAAATAATGCTGCAGACAGACTGGAATACCTTCCCTCTGTGTACAAAGATCAGCCAATGCATTTCAAAAAGCACTGGGGCTTAATTCAGAGAAGCATATTTGTCTTATCAAATCCTTAGCCAAACTCAGCCTTGCTGGAACCAAATCAGAGAAAAAACATTTTTTGTTTATCAAAATATACTTACTGCCTTAACACAGCTAGGTTTTCTTCATCATCCATTGTAGATCCTCCTCTGCTTTGATGGAGTTCAGTCATTTCACTCTAAAGAAGGAAACAAACAAACAAACAAAAAAATCATCACAGCATCACAGATGGGGGGAAAACACTTTAAAACACGGAGCTTTGCACTCAGCTCTACTTGCATGCGTTTTCACAGGAAAGACCGTACTCCATTAAAAACAAAGGCAATTTGCAAAAACACTGCAAAAAAATCTAAGTTAACCTGAAGGTTTTAGAGCACACAAGAACATTTAGAAACAGAGTTTTCCATGAAAGGCCAGCTTAGAAAAGACCATGGATCAAGGCGCCTTTCCAGGAAGACAACATCAGAGCATCAGCATAATCTTGGAGGCAACACTGGCCTTAATCTGTTTTTCAAGCTAAAAATGAAATACTGTGCTAAGTTTCTGGTAACTTCCTAACTTGACACAGAAGTCCACTCTTACAACTTCTCCTGTAATGGCTGAACTAATTACAGCTTGCTGAAAAAAATAAGAGGTTTGGCTTTCAGTCCCACCTTGAACCAACCCTGTTCTCCAACTGTTATCCCTACTGGTCATGTGGTCCTGCCTTCCTCCTTGCATTGTCTCTTGCTGAACCTTCACTGAGTTGATTCAACGCTAACCCAGTGGGAAAGTACTTGTTTCTGTTGCTGCTGTCAGGTTACTTTCCTTGCTGGAGGCGGGGCAGGAAGACCATCCCCACTTGGGAATGGCAACCCATTAGGTCAGGTGAAGCTGTCTTGGAGCCAACGACAACTACCTCTTCACTTTTGCCAGTTTTAAGAGTAGCCAATTACTACTGGCAAATAATAAATGTTTCCTGTTCATAGATTTTATATTTTGCTGCCCCTAACATTTTTCCTAATATAGGCAGCTATTTACTTTACCTTCCCTCATACTGAGCCCAGCGACAAAGAAGCCTCTATTTAAACCACACGAGTGCTTCACCAGAGTTACTTCAATGGGGGCACTACCATCACTTTTTCAGTGGAATTGCCTCATTCTTCTTGAAGTTCCTGAATATTCCATTTTATTATGACTCTCTTAAGCAATACGTGCGTGAAAAGCGCAAAGAAAAAAAAAAGTTACCTTTCCTTTTCTGTAGTTTACCCTCCGAAGCGCACTGCTTTCTGAGTTGGATACATATTCTCTTTGAAGACCTAAGCACGTAAACCAGAATCAAACAGCAGTTAGAACTTGAGCAGATCTGACACAGATGTTTGTGCAACCACAAATTACAGCTGAAAGTTTCTTTAAGTCTCTCAGCATAGAGCAAAAAATTAGTTAAAGGCTACTACAGTTACTTACCTGGTGAGGTACAAGGAGATTTTACAAAGGCTTCAGGTCTCGGTGCAACTGGCTGAACAGGACGTGTCTGCTTAGCTGCCAGTTTCTTAAGACTTATTTGTCTCTTTTGAAACATTTCTTCCATGCTTTCTTGCTTCTGAAAAACCTTTTGCACATGTTCCTACCATTGCCACAGAAATTGGGAAAAAAAAAAAAATTCAAACAAATATCCCTTGCAGAGACCTATCAACAAGCTACGCTGCCATTTACAGCACATTGATTTGAAATTGCAATTGCTTTTATACCACATATAAAAATACTACCTTAATCTTTACTCTTAACAAGGCATTATTTACAGTCATTTAGTACACTTAAAAATTGGAACGTCACTTCATAAAATGTTTTGTGTGCTTACTGCAGAGGAACCAATCTGGTTCAGGTTTCAATTTAAGAAAAAAAAAAATCAACCAAAAATAGGGAAGTTTTCTTTACAGCGTCTAATGGTTCTGTTACATGAAGAGATCAACGAAGAGGAAAAGGGACATATTCTCAAGTTCCAAAAAAAAAAAAAAGGCAGTTACAAAGCTGAAGTAATACAAATATCAAGGACAGGCACGTTTTTGCTACATTTTAAAAAAATTGTCCCAAGTAAGTATGTGAATTTTTTTTTTTTTTAAAAGTAATCCTACTATCTGAAAACCTGAAGTAGTCATTAAAAGGCTCTGAAGCAGTTATTAAAAGGCTCTGAAGCCTCTGATGCTTATCCAAAGATACAACAGGACTACCACCTCAGGTAGGAAATGTGTCGGCTTTCTAGTTCCCACATATAACTCCTAGTACTGATTATTTAGCTTTATCAGTGGCATGCAACTCTAAAATTAACAAATGGATGCATAGATACACGTAAAGATCTTCTGGTACCTTTAGGTCCTCGTTGAGGATGTGTGCATATTCTCTGTAAATTTTATTCAACTCCTTGATTTTATTGCCCGCACCAGTGTCCAGGAATTTCTCAATTTCCTGTAATGCTGATTCTGCACCATCCTGGGACTGACATTTATCTACCGGCTGCGAAGCCAGCAGATAAATTCCTTCATCGCACCACTTCATAGACTAGAAACAGAGAAAAGAACAGGCTCAGAATGCACTGATGTCAGCAGCAAACACTAAGACTCTAAAACATTTCATACTTCTACTTGTGATGTATTCAGCTACTTCAGGTGAAAACTTCCAGCACACCAAGATATTTTTACCTGCCATTATGACAACTGGCTGACTGAGCTTTTAGCAAGTAAGATGGGAAACAGAACTGTTCCACACAAAATTTACCTTTTCTAGTAAGTCATGCAGTTCTAGAGATTTGTTAAGAAGATTCCTCCTCCGTTCTGTCTCAGCAGCGAAGGCATCACAGAGATGATGAAGTTCACTGCATTTTGGAATAATGGAGTCCACAGCATAATGATTGCTTTGAATAAAAGCGTCACCCTCTGAGGCTAACATTCTGGCTTTTGCTATAGTCTCCTAAGAAAGCAAACATTGATTTAGGTACATCTTTCCTTGGATCAACATCAATGAAAAAATTAAAAATTAGACCATTTGTTTTTCTGCAGTTAAATACACATGTTGGTATAGAATACATCTTTATTTAACAACTGCTTTGCTTAATAAATCAAAGTGTTTCCCCAGATGCCCAAGAACTTTCATGCCTCCTTCTTTATCGTATCAGAATACTTCAGAAACATTAATGAGTTTAATCATACAGCCTCTGTGAGGGAATCACTACCAGTCCTTCTATGCTTTAGTTATTCAGCAGTGTGTGTGCGCGCGTACATATGCCATTTGGAGTACAGCAGCGATCTGAACCCAAATCTGAACCCACCTCAGTCTCAAGAGCAATGACCTCACTTATGAGCTATATAAAGTTCCCTTTCTACATTGTTTAGATTGTATGTTTCTGTTGGTCATCTTTTAACATATTGTACATTCAATAGACAGCCTTCTCATTTCTCAGATTTAACGAAATAAGTGACTTTAATAGGAATGGAAGTGGTCCCTTGATCACTAAGTGCAGAACTTGGCTATGTAGACACTGCATGCAATTTTTCCACAAATTGATCGCACTGAAATTTGTAACTGGTCACTCTGCTCTTTATTGAGGGATGCTGGAGAATTGGGCCATTCCAATGGTTAAAGACTTTATTTCAAATTCCTTCTGCACATTACTTGAGACACTAATTCTGTCCTGTTGTCAGCTTAATATAAGCTCAATAACCAAATACTATTGCCCTCCACATATGCATTGTCATAATAGAAATTAACGGGACTTGCAGAGTTCTTACACATGATTTTTCTTCAAAGTTGGCAAGATCTTTCAAAATGTGCTCCACATGCGAACAGCTGTTTCCCACATCTGTGAAAGCAGACAGTCTCTCAGACACAATATCCAAAGCCGCTTTGACCTGAAGAGGGACACAGCTATGTATCAATGAGGATGATTCGACATCTCTGAAGACCCATCAGTTAAAGAGCTGTTAGCCAGTCAGGTAACTCACATTATGGGGTTACTGGGGCACAGAGACAAATCACTTTTTTTCCAGTCTACCTTTACCCCCAATTCAAAATGAAAACAAATACAAAGAAAAGGTAGTGAAGTAATCCCGGTTCCTGGTACTGAAAAAAAAAAAATGCAGGAGAACTAATGCTCAGGAAACATTTATGATCTTGCTTTTACCAGATGACAATAATACAAAGTGACTTTAACATAAACAGCAAAACATGAGGGAGAGGTCCTCACCCTAACAACCACTTGAGACACAGACATACAGAGAGACACACGTACACATACACACACTTGTAAGAGGGTTTCTGAGCATTGGTCCCATGGAGACACAGGGGCCGCGCTCTGAGATCAGCTGCACCAGCGTAAAGTGACTGTAGGTGCCATCAAGCATATGAGTTAAACTAACATGAGATCAGAAACTGGCTGTAAAAATTTTAGTTCAGCCTCCACCCAGTTTCTAACAGTGTGGTTGCAACTTCCCACCCACAGCGTTGGAGACTGTTTTATAAAATTTCAGCCAGAAGGTTTAGGTAAGTCCTGGTTCCATAAAAGGGCCTATTGGCAAGATGAAAGGTTTGCAGCCAGCATATTTTGCTTCTGTGGTAGAGAACAGGTTTCAAAGGAGTTTTTGAAAGCTTATACACTGCTGGGCTCGTGGAAAAAAATCATAAGTCTGCAGAAGAGAAGCTATTATGTCTCTATAGGCAAGTATTCAAGGTAGTAAAGATAGCAGGATGTCAAGTAAGGACACGTACAAGAAAGAGCTTGGAGAAAGCTTTCCGGAACACACAAGAGCTGCAAAAAAACAAAAGGGCATTTGCTTCTGAATCATATCTATATTACCAAATATTGACGGCCACCAAGAAGTTCTCACCTCTCTAAAATTCTGTTCAAAATTCCGAAGGAGCAGACACTGCTCAAGTTTTTGCTGATGCTTAATCCAAAACTCATCAAAGGCAGCCTCTGTTTCATGTAATTGAGCCAGAAGCCTTAAAAAAAAAAAAAAAAAAAAAAGAAAAGAAATACTGTAAGAATGATGGGTGCAACCTTCAAGGGACAACACAATCTTCCACAGTAAACAAAAAGCCTCCCCAAAGCAATATTTTCCAGAAAAGATAAACTGGATACAGGAAACTTTTTTAAGTATTGCACAGAATTGTTTCCTAGAATAACACTGATGTAAACCTAAAACCCAACACAAACATTCAGTTCTGAAAAGTGGGCAAGCGTTGATTTGAAGCTAGCCATTGCACATACTACTTCCCAGCTCTGGCCCGGGGATATGGGGCTAGCAAACACAAATAAAATATGCAAATGTGCATGGACTACGACCCAGAGGAACCCAAGCCTTGGGCTATAAGGAAAAATGAAGGCAAAAGTTCATACTGCTGTGACCAGCCAGCTGCCCTTACATTTCGTTCCTTGAAGCAAGGCTCATAATAAACCTGAAGGTCATTGCTCCTCCTCTTCTGATCAGAGTTACTATTTAAATATCACAGGCAAGTGTACAGCAGTACTGCAATGAGAAGAATCTTCTTCAATTATAATTTGGGTCGATGCTTTAAGACTTTTACTTTTCAGCTTATCTTCCAATATCACACTTGACAGTATGGTATCCTATGGACTTATCTTAACAGTGCGCTCTGCTGTACTCAGGCGACATCCAGGGAAGGCCATACATCAGAATTTTAATGAATTTTTGTCTTTAATAGCACAGAAACAAACCCTGAATTTACAAGTTAAAACCGATTAGAAAAAAGGTGGGGACACACACACAGAGAATTTGTTCCAACTTCCATCAGATATTGTATCGAGGGGGAGCATTTTGGATAAATTAGCAATCTCCACCCCGATTGTCCTTCGGATAGCTGATAGCAACAGTGGCCAAAAAAAGTGATTTCTGCCAAGCTTTGTGGATTGGAATAGACAGTTACTTGGAAAGAAAAGTCAGCCTGAGGGTAACAGAAACATGGAATGACGGACAAAAAAAGAATGCAGAATACCGCCTGGGGGAAATGAGCTATGCTTTCATAGCTTTGTGCAAATTTACATCTGTGCTGTGGTGATACGATGCGTTCAAAATTGGCCGTAATTGAAGGAGGGGTGAGCTGGGAGCAAAGGAAAACATCTATTACTTATATGCTCAAAGGAAGCATATAGGAAGTTTGTGCACAGATACTTCAAGAGTGGTGTACTCCCTAGTAGCCCTTTAAAGGCTACTAATGACACTGATAACGTTAGCAATGTTAGAAGCTCCTTCGGGCAGGTTTAAAGAAAAAAACCACCCACTTCAATTCAAAAGAACTTAAGAAGTTATGTATCACTTCTGTCTTTTCCTCCTGCTTTCCCTAAGTGAAATTTCCTTTGATTTCAAAGCATCGATATTCTTTAAAATCAGGAAAAGCTGCTCAACTATATAGTCCAAATCTGACCAAAAGGGAAAAACAGAACACTGTTACTTTGCACAGCACAGATCAGAAAACAGAGGAGTTGTTTCTGAAAGTACCTTTTATATATTCACATTGTAACATTTGCTTATTTGCTAAGCATGCATATAGAATTAAGTAAAAGAGCCGGGAAGGGGTCAAAAGACCCAGAAAAGCAGCATGTTCGGTATTTTGCTCCTCTCACCTTTCTACCGTTGTTTGATTGTCCAGCTGATCTTGATTCAGTTTGTATTCAGGATTCTCAGTAACTGGTTTTGTAATACTTCCAAGGATATCATCTCCCTGTTCTACTGCTAACCTGATATCCTCCTACAAAACAAAACAAAAACCCCACATGCTGTAGTTGTGTGTTGTTGTATGGGTTTTTTTTTAAGCAGACTTCATAAAGCACCAAACTAGAAAAAGGATTTTTTTAATAGCAATAGAGCAAGCGTAGTTTGATTAAAAGCAGTGTTTGACAACAAACATAGACAGTTAAATGTCAGCTTTTTCTGCCTTTACCAACTTAAAACCCCACTGTAACTGAGTTGAATTTTCATGATACATTGACTGCCTTCTAGTGTCTCCTTAGGCTACAAATATCTCAAAAGTTTTAGATGTATAGCTTTGAAACTCCCAAACAGTTTTCATTTAAGCTGATTTGAAAGAACATTAGTTCATTGTTCAAAGTCTCGTATATTTTCATATGGCTGCAAATACAATAAAATTTCTTGTTGCAAACAAAACTACAAATTAAACACACCACTACTTCCAAAGAAATTTGTTTCCACATACAAATCATTATGCATTTGTACATAAGTAAACTTAGCCTCAAGAAATGTCACTTTTGAATGCAAAAAGGATTTTTAACATCAAACCAAGCAAAAGAAGTTCAATAAGATTTAAATGTTTTCCATTATTATTGTCTATTAACATCTTCCAGATTTTTTATTAGCATTATCAGCTATAAATTAAAAACACAGCTTAACTAGAAGACAGCACCTTTACAAAAATTACATACCTTCATTTTGTCCTTCTTTTCTGTGTGTGTTGCAAGAAGGGAGCTAGTTGATTGCACATCATTTGGTAGTTCTGTTTCAGCCAGCTCAGTCCCAAAGGACTGAAGAATCTGAGCTGTTTGCTTAACCTTTTGGGCAAAACCTTCTATAGCCTTTTAGGAATAAAAACCATTAATGATGTTTCATGCTCACCACATGCATATGTACAAACAGACACATACACACAAAATATAACTCACAAAACAAACCCGAGCAGATGAATTACGAGACTGAAAAATGGTCAAAGTATAATTTTGCAAGCAACAGATACCGTCACCATTAATTCCTTAATTGTATGTTTTTCCTAGGCTCGTATCAGGTATATCTTCCTCATATTTTTATAATCTGGAGTTACTCTACAACTTGAGCTTTTTCTTTCTCGTAGCAAAAGCAATAAACTTCAACACAATAATACACTGTAGTTCCTTTGCTCCAAGTGTTCAGAAAACCACTCCCAAATTATTACTCATATTTTTTTTCTCTAAGATGACTAAGTACCGTTGGGAACATCTTCTCACTCCCAGCAAGTCAACTTGCATCACTTGGAATCTGTCTTATAAATGACAGGGTATAAAACAGAAGGGTTTGTTAAGCTGAGAAGTTAAAACAAAAACTTAAGACTTACAGTGCGACGGGACAGCCATCTGTTATGGCAGTAATCCAGGGTGCCACCAAGATCTTCTGTTAATTGTGTTTTATCAATATAACCCTGCAGTTCTGATACAGAGCCCAGCATTATGATCTGCAGCAGCAATAAAAAAAAGTAAATGCAAACAGTAGTGAGAAGTCCCTTATTAAGGATTCTAAACTCTATCCTTCGGCCTCTGATAGAGAAACTTCAGTTTAATACAGAAGCAAGCGATGGAACTATTTCCTTTGGGTATAGAATAAATAAACTTAACAGTTGTTTCAGTTGAAGATGATGTAAAAGCGTGATGCATGAGCACCACGCTTAACAGTGCATATTAAAATAAAGCTTATGAATTATACAACATAAATGACTGCATCAAGGTTTTTTATCAAGATAAAGCACATATGGTTTATCAATATATTTTCTAAGAGGAACCTTTAAGTCAAGATTCAAGAACCACCTTTAAGCATGGGGTTTTTTTGTTGGGTTTGGGTTGTTTTTTTGTTTTATTAGGTCCTTGCTGGCTAGATTAAGTACTTTAATAGATCCCTGGTGATAAAGTGAAAACAAAGGATTACTTACAGGTACTTTCATTTTAAACTCATCTTTGTTGAACTTGAAAGCGATGTCCGAGAGAGCTCGATGAAAAAATCCTGTTGGGCGCAGAACGAGGACTAGTTGCAGGTTTCCTGGGAAAGATGCCTGCAAAACAAGTTTAGTCTACTATTTTCTGTGTCTCAGCTCCAGAAAATATTTCTGAACAAGCAGAAGCTCCTGTTAAAACCACAAACTAACTGTATCAAAGGCCTCCCATTACGGGGCGACCAATTATAAACCCAGCAAGACTTGCAGAGAGCTTCATTCAAAGAGACATTTACTCATCTTTGGGAATAGCATCTATTCTCCTGGAATTGAATTTTTCAGGACTGGCTTGTACTGCTCTTCAGCTAAGATTACATCCTAGCCAGCGAGGCTAATGAACAAACAGCGGTGGCTCAGCACTTTTTCAACAGCAGTACTTGCGTGATTACCTTATCTTCTGTTGAACAGAGGGGTGCCAAGAGAAACCTCCATTATTGTCTGAACACCTAACAACACATTTCTAGTTGGTGCATATATTACCTTGCCAGTTGTCTACACAAACAGTTGCCACTGAGACTGAATTTCTCAGGCAGTATCTTAGAAATAAACTTTAATTTTGCAGAGGAAAATAAAAATCAAACACAGTAATTCTCAGCTGCGGTTTTTCCTCATCATCTTCCAACTAGTAGTCTGATGGATCTTCCCAGTTCTACAAGTGATAGTGGGAAAACAGAAGAGAGGAGAAGAAAAGCAAAGAAATAGCATTACATTACTAAAAATCAACCTCAGCTGAGGCTGAGGCAGAGGGTTGAGAGGGTTGCATACTTGGCATTTGGCCATTCTTGAAATCATGTAAGTCTTCTCCCCCTGTTCAGTATTTCCACTGTAGGGAGGCAGCAAAGCTCACTAAAGAAATTATCATTATAATGATTAAGTATGCAATTTTCTTCATTATACTGTTAGAAATTATGTCACATTTCTAGCAAATTGAATTACCACCCAAAAAAGCTAACCAAACCCCAAACAGTGACTGAAGAAGCCGTTATGCTATGCTCTGTTTCCACGCCTTGTGAAACTATTAATATCTGGAAGGTTGGAGAGTTGTTTAATACTCATTTTAAGGTTTCCAAGGGCTCCAGGTATTTAGCATTGGAAATTACATACTTTTTAAAAGAGAAAAGCAGCTAAAAACTTCTCTGGAAGACTTCATGGATTCATTGTGGTTCCCCAGATATTCAGTGTACAACTGAGAACTCCAATTGATTGAGGAACCTTAAAAGACTTGAGCTTCACAGTCTGTCTCCGCTTCAGTGACATCCAAATTTTCTAGAAAGCACGGTGGTTCAGTCCTAAAGGGTCTGCCCAAGGGCTGGGAACAAAATCCAGGTAACTCCGAGTGCCCACACTAGGCTCCTCACCCTTGCACTGTAAACAGTCTTTCTATGTGTATTAAAAGGAGTAAATGCACAGTTATGAAACAGAGGAAAAACTTTTTACAGAAAAGTCAGAAGAAAAAATTATTTTTAACCATCTTTTCCCGAAGTATTCAGCCACAAATTTAAGAATATTATTTAACTCATACTAAGAAATATTGCAAGAATAGACAAAAAGATTTTTTAAAATTAAATCTCCTGAATAATATTTTTAGAATGACAGCTATGTAATGTGCCTGTAGGAGCAGTGTGTGGACTCTGACAGAGCTGTCAAACGTGAAAAATTATCTTCCAAAATGTGAAGTTTGTTTAATGGCAATACCAATGTTTCAGATGAAAAAGCTTCCAGAAGAAATATCTTTTAGATAACACACTTTGGAAAAAATAGAGTCTTCATGTGAGATATCCACCCCAGTACATGACATCCAGACACACTGTCTTTGACAGGGCATATGTGTTACCCATTTAGCCTTACCCAGAATACAGGGAAATGCCTGTCCTGTTAGCTTCAAGTTGAGTAGATACATTAGAAATACACAATGGCATAAAAAGATGAAGCATGAAAGACACCGACTGGTTAAAGTAAATTTTAAGTTACATGTATAAGCGATAAATCTCTTCATTCTAACTATAAATTCTCAGGTTTACACTTTGTGACTGTAGTCTAGATTTTTACTCCAGAGTTTTGGAGAAAACGTCCTGAGAGAGACCTGTGATTCTGGTGAACAACAAGTTAAACACGAGTCAGCAGTGTGCCACTGCAACAACCAAGGCAAATTGGATCCCAGCCTACATCCACTGGGGCATGACTAGCAGAAATAGAGATGTGAGCATCCCACTCTACTCAGCACTTGTCCAGCTACACCTGGAATACTGTGTCCTGTTCCGGTCCCCACAATTCAAGAAAAATGTGGGCAGACTGGAGGGGGTCCAAAGGAGGGCCACAAAGATGATCAGTGGGCTGGAGAACCTGCCCTATGAGGACAGGCTGAAGAAGTTACATCTCTTCACCAAGGAGAAGAGAAGGCTCAGGGAGGACCTCATCACAGTATTCCAGCCGCCACTTACAAGGGTGGCTACAAAGAGGACAGGGGTTCTCTCTTCACAAGGAGCCACGTAGAGAAGACAAAGGGCAATGGGTACAAGTTGCACCAGGAGAGGTTTAACTTCAATATAAGAAAGAAATCATTTTACAGTGAGAACAACCTTTCACTGGAACAACCTCCCCAGGGCTGGGGTTGGGTCCTTATTGCTGGAGGTTTTCAAGATGCAAAGGGTGCTAGATAGTCTCACCGAGTCTCCCTTTACTCATGAAAGGTTGGGCCAGATGGTCATTTGAGGTCCTTCCCAACCCTCACAGGGAGGTGATTGTCCCATTCTATGCTGCACTGGTGTGGCCCCACCTCCAGCACTGTGTGCAGTTTTGGGTACCTCAATATAAGAAGGACATCAAACTATTAAGAGTGTGTCCAGAGGAGGATGATCAAGATCATGAAAGGCCTCAAAGGCAAGACTTATGAGGACTGGCTGAGGTCACTTGGTTTGTTCAGCTTGGAGAAGAGAAGGCTGAGGGGTGACCTCATTGCAGTCTACAACTTTGCCAAGGGGGGCAGCCGAGAAGGAAATGCTGATCTCCTCTCTCTGGTGACCAGCAATAGGACACAAAGAAATGGAACAAAGCTGCGTCAGGGGAAGTTCAGATTGTACTTTAGGAAAAGACTCTTCACAGAGGGAGTGGGAGGGGTCACTGGAACAGGCTCCCCAGGGAAGTGGTGATGGCATCAAACCTGTCAGAGTTCAAGGAGCATCTGGATGATGCTCTTAGCTATATGGTTTAGTTTTAGGTAGTCCTGCTAGGAGCAGGGAGTTGGACTCAATGGTTCTTATGGGTCCCTTCCAACTCAAGAGATTCCATGACTCTATGAACCCAGGCTGTTATTCTATGATATTTAGACTATTACTGAAGCAAACAGTAGTAGCCAAATGCAATGCAATAGGAAATTTCCATAAACTGTATCTCTTATGAGAAACAGAGTTTAATTGCATGACCAAATTAAGTAGGGTCTCTCATTATTGTTCAATTCAAAGAGAGCTAGAGAAAACACGTTACAGTGTTTCTGCATCTCAGTGTGTCTACCCAAAACCATGCTATTGAAATCACTAGTCTTGTGCCATCTAGACTAATTCCCATTCAAGACTTCCCAGAAGTTTTCTCAGCCTCTCAACTCAAACTCTGGATTATCCTGTCTACAACACTCTTGTTGTCTCCACTAGACTGTGTCCTATGCTTCTTCATTTTTTCTGTTGGTCACCCCAGCCCCCCAAAAACCCACAAAAAAAACCCTGTCTCAAAAAATGATGCCTCCTCTGCTTGTGGAGGAGTCAAATCTGCAAATTGACATTTGTGAAACAACAACAAAAAAAGGGAGGATCACTACAGTAAACAATGCTGGACCAGTGCCAGCTATTCCAGTTTCTCTGAGTTTATATCTTCACTGCCCAAATATTACTATTTTCCAAACTTTTTTTTTTCTTTCTAAAGCCCTGGTGACTTGCAGAGACAATGATATGATGCAAGAGACACTCCTTAGATGCTTTTGAACTTTATCAACCTGTCAACTTCACCCTGAACAAGAGAGAACACACACACACACACAAAAAATCTCTGTTCCAGTCCATCAGCATATTTGTTTGAAGCCATTATATGCTAAGCAGGCAGAGCAAACAACGACTTCTCAACAATGCTGTGCCAATTGTTAAGCACAAAAATAAATATTTCTGTATGCTTAGTAGCATCATAAAATAAAGTGCCTCCAAGGACTGTTTTAGTGAAGTCACTGAACATCATTGTGACTTGAAGAAGGGTTTGTGTGTTTGAAACCTGTTTTTTTCCAAAAGTGTCTTTCTTTAATAGATTAACTAATATTGACTGCTTCCCCCAACATCTTGTCTCAAATATTGCACTTCAACTCATTTAATACCTATGCAAAAGAGACCAGCAGAGAAAAAACACTGTCCTATTTTCGGCATCCTCTATGAAAATTAGGGTAGCCCCTATTCTGTTGTAGCCCAACCCATATATTCCTTCACCTCACTTGCATCAGCTCTGGCACTTATTTGATGCTTCATGACACTCCTGGGATTAGTTTTCTATCCGCTTATCTCCTTCACTTCCCTATCCAGTCAGGCCAGGGCCGATTCCAAAGATACAGAAAGAGATGTAGATGTGCATGTAGTTATCAGCTTTGAAACAAATCTGATGAAACCAGGAATTTATACACAGCACAGCCCTTAAATCAAAGCTTTCCAATACACTGAGATCTTTGCTGCCCTATGAGTACCCCAAACCTGGAACAGGGAAGAACTTTCGCTGGCTGGTCAAAACAGGAGCTACCTTAAATCCTCTGATAAATCAGTTAATAAATATTCAGGAACAAGTTGACCTGCCTGCTTTCAGGCCTCCGCTTCTCAGGGATGTGGAGCTTTCCACTGCATGCTCCAGGCTTCTGGAAAGAGGGAATCTTAGAGAGATTGAACCTGGGTGGGTTTTGGGCAAAATGTATAATTAAACTAGTTGCATATAATCTTAATTATCACTTTCCTTCACAGAATATTAATAACAGAGAGGCACCAGTACTGACTCTAAAGTTAGGCAGCTGTTAATAGGGAGAGGTAAGGGTAGGCAAGCCATCTCATGAATGAAGATAACATGATGCTGAATGGCTGGAAGGGAACACAAAAGCGGAGCAGGAAACAACCCCTGCCTGATGCTCTGTAAGGCGTACCTTACTTGCAGGGAAGGAAGAGTAGCATTTTCCCAAAGACAGGTACTGAGACTCTTCCTGTCTTTGGTTTCCACTGTGTAACATGGTCTCGCTATGTTGGTGCCAGCAGGGAACTATTTAAGTCACTCAGCAATTTTATCTGCCCCAGTCAGGCAGAGCAGCAATGCCACACGCTCCCACCTGACAGCAATTGTAAACATATGTGCTATAGGCTATCAGGCAGATAGAATTTTCAAATGAGGACTAAGTCTCATTAAATTGCACACTTTAGAATAGTCACAATATTCACTGAGATAGGATGCAGTGCTGCCAGGCTGCTGCTCCCCGAAGAGGCAGCGCAGGAGCAGTGCGATGGCTGGGGTCTACAACCAGAAGCCAGTCGCTACAGCTTTCAGCAGTGAATACTTAAAGGTAAGCTTTTGGCAAGAAAACCAATACTTTTGAGTTTTCTTATCTCACGTTTCCTCCTAGGGCTTATTTAGTATACAAAGGAATTATGTAGATAGATATGTATACATTTTAGACTGAGATGCACTTAAAATACAGGTGCAGTCTGCCGTTCAATCCCACAGAGCAATTCACTCAGCTGCTCTGGTGCTCAGACGTCTTTTATACTCCTACACAGCAAAGGAAAGCTCTTCTGATAAACAGTGAACATACAATCCCTTTTCTTCTGCTTCCCAAGTAAACAGCCAGCTTTCAGAAATATCTGAACCACGCGAGCCATCAAAGAGCTAACGCTTAGCTCAGTTTTAGTAGTTCTGTCTTAAAATACTTGGAACAATGCTAGTTTTCATTTTGTGAAGAGCTTCAATATAACCACATTACCAAACTCTGTGATGGTGTTTTCCCTTCTGCAGCTACTAGTATGCCGTAAGCCACAGGGCACTTCTTTCCAAAATACTTCGGTATATAAAGGAGCTAATAACTACTTTTTTTTTTTTTTTTTTTTGCAAGACTGTTTATTCCTGGCTAGAATTAAGTCTCTTACACAGGCTTCTTGTCAAGAAAGAATCTTGAATTAAATCAATTCATAAGAGGAGCAGTTTGAAAAACATTGAGCTGTTTTGCATTAGATCTGGGTTTAATGCTTGTAATGTTATGATCCTGTTTTCACAGTTTAAGTGATTCGCTTCTCTCTTTTCATGTATTAAAAAAACATGTAATAAAAAGGAAAAATGTCTGACACTGCAAAAGTGCCTGCACATGTAATATTCTCAAAACATTCAAAGCAATAAGACAAGACCGTACAGCATCTCAAAATAACCTTTTCAGCTTATCATTTACTAAAATAATTCATAATCATAGCTATGAAATTAATACAAATATGGTTCATCATACTGTCAAAAGTTCTTGGTCTTGTTTTGAATCCAAGCAAAAATGAGAAACGTGACTACAGGCTGAAAAAAGAGCAGTTTTTTCAAACTTAATCCATACAAATTGTTAACTGTCGCTACAGTTTTCAGGACATGATGCAAAGAGCTAGCTAGAAACTGGGCTAGCAGGAAATGCCTATCCATAACATAAAACAGTGCCTTTCGGGGAGCATCAGTTACTAAATGCATCTTTTCTCCATCAACAACTCACTAAGAAACTCAACGTCTCTCTACAAACAAGGTCAGAGAACTCAAGGTCGGATTACTGTAGTTCACTGTTTCTCACCTTGGATGTAAAACCAATGATAAGACTCCAGATGGCACAAAAACGGGACTGCCTGGCTCCTGCAAGGTTTAGGCTGGTATTAGCACTCCAGTCTCTCCATTGGCTTTTGGTCTTCTCCTGCTAGCTAGTGGTCTTGGCCCTACTCTTCAAAGCAATTAATGAGCGAAGTCTCAGTGAAGACTGCTTTTTGGTTTATGACGAGCTAAGGAAAACAGTGTTCTGGACAATGCAGTGCAAAATAGAAGGCATGAAACCTGCATGCAACACGTCCTTAGTCAAAGGCGGCAAATCAGGAAGCAAACTTCTCCAGGAGGCTGGATAAAACCCAACTCTTGTCACACTTAGAAAGGGCTGAAAACTTTTGTGACTGGATAAAACTTTCTCACTGTCACCTGAGGGACCTCCATACCAACTGCTTCCTCAAGAGCAGTTGCCCACACGTATGTTATTCACTAAGCACCAAGTTTCAGGAAGTTTATTTTCTCTGGACTTTCAACATGAGGCTGATGGATGGCTGTGGTGGAACTTTTCATGATGTTGAGTGCGGTTTTTTGTTTGTCTAAAAGGCTGAGTTCACACTTCAACCTTTCCCTCAAGATGGAGGAAGACAATGACAGGACAACAGAGACAAAGACAATGTACTGACATAGGTTTTTTTTTTTTGTTTGTTTGTTGTTTTTTTTTTTTTTTTTAAGGAAAACACACTGGAACAATGAACAGAGCAGTGTGAAATCCCAGAATACATTGGTTAGTAATGAGCCTTGCTCCTACAAGTGTGAGTTGAATATTGCTTGTTTAGGTATGATAACACAAGGAGAGACAACAAAAAAAAAGAAAAAAGAGGAAAAAACAAAGAGTAACTTTTGACTGCCTAGAAAGGAAAAGGGGATCAATTTGTCAGGTGTTTGTCATTCACCTGACTTCAGTTGGGACAACATTGAGCCGTTTTATCAAGCTATATGACTGCTCCTTCTTGCATCCTCTTCCATGAGCCTACCCACTTGCCCAGCCACAGGAGCTAAAAGGTTCAGCAAGGTCTTGTGTGTCTCTGTATACCATGTTTAACTGAAAACAGGATATTATAACACAAATTTAGAATAATCTCAGCAGCTGACAGGGCAAAAAACTTAAGAATTTTTGTATCTTGAAGCAACAACATAATAAGAGTGAACAATTTGCAACTGCTAACTTTGATATTTTTCTTGCAATACCGTTCAGTTTTCTATGGCCCCTCTAGGAACACGACAATTTAGTGCCAAGACTTCACACTTAACAACATAAAGCTTGGCTTTTGGTGTCTCTACCAGAACTCCACCTCTCAGCCTGGCTATCCCAGTAGGCTAAATTCTTCTTGGAGACTCAACAGTAGGGAGGAATTCTGTCCCACTTACAGCCATCTAAAAGCTAAGCTTTCGATATTGTCAATGGTATCTTTAGGTTATCCATCCCACCTATCTCAGATAGGATGAGTCACCCTCCAAACGCATGCTGTTCTTGACAGCACTGGGCTAATAACTTCACTTTAGCTAAATCAAGGGAAAAAAACAAAAAAATCATCTTGTTTGCAGTGTCTCTTAAGCCACAGCATCTGCAGTCTTGCACTGGCTAAGGAGAGCGTCCTGAGCTGCCTCGCTATTGCAACTTTGTCAAGAAGAGTATAACAATAGCAAAGCCTGCATGCCTCAGTATGTGCTTGTCACAATCTCTCTGCATGTCCCAGGAAAAGATGGGCCATTTTTCAGCTCAGTGCCTCTGGCTTTGGTTTCAGTTCTGCTGTCGCTGCATCTCCTTCAGCAGCAGACATCCTTGGTGAACGGTGCGGCTGCTGCCCTTCAACTATGTCTGCAAAAATAGGTTTACCTCATCTTCACAGTCTTGACTCTCTATAGCTACCCTAAATTATCAGCATGAAATAAAGATTCAGCTCCTCATTGCTCATTTTCTGTCCCTAACAAAGAAGGAAAAATGAAGCCTATAATTTTTTCATCATATAGATTTTCCACATTAATTTCAGCCTGAAACAAAAATTCTTTCTTCATTAGTTTTGTTTCAAAAATACTGCTAATACCTACTAGTACAAACCAAACATTCGTGTGTGAAGAGTCTCGAGAATAACAAAAAATTAAAAAAAAAATACACATTAGTATGAGTTTCTGGTTAACAGCTCCTCAGTGCTTACAAATATAGTTCCTACAGTTGTCGGGATATTACTGATGGGCAGATGCTGCAGCCAGGATATTCCTGTTGGGCAGTGCTCCAGCCGCAGCACTCCGCGCTGGCGTCTCTGATTTCACAAAACAAAAGGGTAAAACCCCTTGGGGTGATTAGAGAAAAACTGGGAAAAATAGCCAGGAAGACACTGCAGGACCTAGTACAAATGAACCACCAGCCAAAACTCTTTTTACAAATAAGGCGAGACTCATATCCTCACACAAAGCAATAAGCTTAAGCAATCAAAACTGCTGGAGATACCAGGCTTTCAGACATAAGGTTCAATCCAGACAGCCCAAGTGACACTCAGATGCTAGATCACCATCAAAAGACAACTCTGACAGGAAAACCAAATTGGAAGTTGAGCCTCTAGTTACGCTTGAGCCATTTAAAAATCTTTGTCCATCAGTAGGACCTACAGAAATCCTCATGACTTTGGCACAAGATACATATTGTTTGTGTCTCGCTTTGTTTTTTTAATGAACAGACAACAGAAATGTATTTAGAGTTCATTTATGGCAAATATTATAGTAAACAAATAGTGGACAACAGCAAACAATTTTTCACTATATCTTTTTTTGGAATAGAAAGATAAAATTTTCGAGTGTTCAAGGATGACGTGACTACTGCTGAAGCCCAAGAGGAGGACCGCCACATACATTGACGGATGCAATACAAAGCCAAAGCCGAGCAAGTTCAATGAAAGAAACAAATATAAAAAAAGATCATGCCTCTAACAGATTGGACTTCAGCTGGGAAGCACGATTTCTTTTTTAAATAAACCTCACAGAAGAATGAGAAAAGAATGAAAAAAGAAAACTAACCCACCATCAACGGTTGCAACCCACAGAGCTCACTGCACTTAACACTTTTCTCCAGGCAAAGCCCTTCGGCACCAACACCATCTCTACAATGATGGATCCCACATCACGGGGAATAGATACTCAGATTCTCTATATGGTGCTCCTAGGCAAAATAAGGCACTCTGGAGGAATGTTACCATAAATATTAATATTATGGCTATAAACAACATGTCTGTAGTTGCCCCCCACCTCCTACCACCTCAACTACGTAAATAACAGGAGTGTTGTATGTTGAATAGTTAACTGTCTTTAAATAAAAATCAGTGTTGAATTTTGAAAGAGATTCAAAAACCCCAGAGGTATAGTTCTTTTTCTTTAATCAGCCCAATTTGTGCTGCTCTCGGTTTCCATTAATGGAATCTGTTCAACAATGCATCTCAAAATTTCAAAGTGAGCTGCAAAAAGCAAGGTTTGCTATATTTTTGTATGTTTTTAACATTTTAACATTCCTAAACATTCTTATTGTGGAAAAAGTTGTATTTTGGGAATATTATATCATTATATATTCATTCACAATAAGTCTCATAATAGGAGCGATACATTACCTTTAAATGAATCTTTTAATTTACAATAAACAAACAGTGCTTTGGTCAAAATAGGGCTACACAAAAATGACTTTTACTGTCTTCATTTCACTTTTATTTTAAAGAGCTTAATATTTTCAGCCATGAAAAATTAAAGATGATGCTTACAGCTCTGTTTTTCAGCACTTACTGAAAAGATTATAAACACTAACAATTCAAGCAAGGATAACAAGGAAAAAAAACAACAAAAAGTAAACAAACAGTATGGTAAGCACATGATAAACCTGAACCCGTCATTTCCTACTTGTGTAAGAAAAAAAGAAAAAAGCCTTTAATAAGTTTAGTTTTCAGATTTAAAAAATATTAATTAAAAAGGAGACTGAAAGTAACCATATGTGCTGTCAATTCATCATAGCAGATATGTAAGATTTTCTTGCTTACAAGCAACCTTTGTTTTAATTCAAACACCACAAGATCAACTTTTACACCTTAACTCCTTTCACACGTGGCAAACTAAATCATGACCCTCATCCTCAACCTTTCCTAAAAAGGAAGCTCACTTGAGATGCACAGGCTGCCCATGGAAATATTAGTTGCCACTTGGGAGAGCTGCATGCTACACACACGGTCTCCAAGTGCCTTCTCAGGCTGATGTCCTGACCTGCAAACTGCATTGAAAGCACGTCATCGACACATGATGCTCAGTCCCAGTCAGCTGAGATACAAAAGCACTACCGGATACTTTTTGTGTCATATGTGTCATGTATCACCTAATATTTTGTTGAAGAAATAAAATCATTGCTGCTTTTCTACTCATAAGAGGAAGGTTCAACATGGAAAATCTTTCTAAGGAGTTAATTTAAAACAGTACTCACTGCTATCCGCAGTATGGAAGCTTTCACAGAGGTCCATTTGTCCTGTCTGCGATCTATGACAAGTATAAATCCAATTCCAGCATCTCGTAAACTAAGTTTGGAGGAGGAAAGAAGAAAAGAAGAGAAAGTTTAATTAAAAATACAAATGAAATTCCTCTGGTTCTCTCATGCAAAAAAGCAGTTTAAAATTAGTTAAAAAAAAAAAAAAAGTTGCTTGACCTTTTTGTGCAGAATCTTCTTCATCTAAACATCTTAGATAAAGATATACTATGCTATACACCATTGGAAAGATGCAGCAGTCCCAAATACGTTCCACAGAGCTTCAAACTATATTCAAATCATGAATTCTTCTTTTTCATGAAAGAGTTTTTACATTTCTTTTACAGAGATCACTTCAGATGAAAATAAACCCTTTTGATTCTCCATCATTTTGGTGCTATATAGTCCCTCCTTCATGATGTTTTCAGTACAATTTCAGGATCAAAACAAAGTTGGTTTCCTTTTACATCTGCTTTTAACCTTCTGTTTGAATTGTCTTCCTCCTCACTGATATTTAAAACTCCGTAAAAATGCAGGTTGTTAAGATCATTCCACAATACTGCTCTGCGCATCTGAAATTCTCATATGCCTCCAGGTTGCAAACTTGTTCCCCGGTGCATTTTCACATCCACCGAAACAAAAAATCCCTACGGCATTTAAACCCTTCAAGTCATAGATGAGAAAAATGAGATCAGACGCACTTCTCCGGAATGGAAACATCTGTGAGAGAAATCCCGCTCAAATCCTTGCGTACGGGTGACCTTTCTTTTTCGCCTGTGCTCAGCTGCATGTGCTACCGAATCCCAATCAAGGGATCTGCTCCTGTTTTGTAATTCCCCATCTAAGCCAATTGTGCAATGCCAGCAGCAGCCCTTGCCAGCCAATCGCAATCAAAATGGAAACGACAGGCAAATACAAGGCAGACGGAGTCGGATTTGTTTTTTTCTCCTATATTTGGTCATTTTTAATATGTGTGCTATATTTTTAGTCCGGATAATAATATGGTGCAAGGCCTACTGTCTGCACTGTGTGACATTTAGAAATACTGTGCATTGATTTGTTATCATCATACCTTAAAAGACAACATAAAAATCAACACAACAGGATGTCTGGATCCCTTATTCGAGATTGCTGAATCATGAAAACACCCGCTTTGCTTTATAAGATTATGTTGGTAGCATAATAACAAGAGGATGTTGAGGAAGATTAAGAATGCAGGTACCCAGATGTGTCATCTTAAGCTATTCTTCAAAATTACAAATTTAAACATGACTCATAGTCTATCCCTTCTCTTTTACAAACTGTAATATCTTTCAAATTTACAGACTAAATATTTAGGGGGAAACATGAATAATAATAAGAAATGCGAAGGAACACTTGCTTTCTTTTAAAAGCAGCTAAGCAGTCATTTTAACATAGACGAATATTAGAAACAACCCCTCACTGCCCACATTCAGCGCACGTTATTTAACTCTTGCCTCTGGGTCAGAACAACACTGATAAACAACATCTGTACTTGCCTTGTAAGCCTGAACAACCCTTGCAGACAAACAAGGCTTTATATTAGCAATATGCTTCCCACTACAGCAAATTTCCATGATTTACTAGTTTCCCCTCTTCCTTCTCTCTCTTTATTTGAAAAGCAAGAGGAGGAGAGGTCCAGACTGATTTTAGCATCTTCCTGTTCCCCATTTAAAGTTCCAACCATTTTATCCTGTAGTCATTGAGCAAAATAAAACGCTAATAGCAACCATGTTCCACAATAATCAGGTAGCAAAACAAACTCTTTGGGTGACACTGCCCAATGTGGATGAAAGGAGTCAAAAAGATTATTAGAAACTGTTCCCACAACAGTTCATGTCGGTTTTGAAGAGTTTCAAGACTCTTAAAGAGCTATTTCCTGTGCTCAGTACAAGTCCCCAAGAGTCCTGAAATTTCTGCGTACTTCCTCAGGAGAAGCGTAATCTCAGACCCCACAGAGTACCTAAATGCAACACCTGTATCATATTTCAAGAAAGTATTGACATTTCTGCATTACAGGAATAAAATTAAAGCATCTGACAGAGTGTCAATCAGATTTCTCTCCAGGAGCACAGGGAAAGACAGGCTCAACTGGAATCCCAGAGAAGATCTACATGGCAGCTCCACACAGTTAGTCACCTGCCTCAATACCTGGCGATAAGCAGAACTTAATATTCTCCTAGAAAAGAGACAAGTCTTGTTTAAGTTGAAGAGTTGACAAAGGAAAGCATGTCCCTATGATAGCCCAAAAGATGTCTTTAGCCAGCCTTCTTTTTCCACTGGATCAAATTGATCCAATTCAATTTTTTCAAATTGATCAAATCAAATTTTGGGGGTTGGACTAGATGATCTCCAAAGGTCCCTTCCAACCCTAACCATTCTGTGAATTCTGTGATGGACCAAATATATTGGGTAGTTGCATGATTCAGAATGTGGCCCCCTTCCAGGCTCAGACATAAAAGTCAGGATTCTGCAATGCTGGCTAGAAGAGACCCAAGGGCAAAGTCTTGAGCACCTGACTTCAAACAGTTAACACTCCGTTAACACAGGTTGCTTAAATAAATTTCAATGCTTTATTCTGAGATCACAGTGAGAGAACTATTTGTTATCTTGACAACAGTGTCTTGTTGCAAAGGGCTGGCTATTGAGTCTGGGATCCAGCCCCAGCAATAGGCAGGAAGCAACAAACGAAATTAAGACATTGTGTACAACAAAGCTGAGAACATTATGAAGACAACAAAGTCACGTATTCAAGAAAAGTAAATATTGGAAACAGGTCTGTTTGCCAGCGCACCCTTGCTCTACTGACCTCTCCTTGCTGCCACACACACCTGCGGACATAGTTACAAGAGAGTTTGCAAGACCCCCCTCTCTTTTAGGCTATAGGAAGAATGGTGCTGTGAGTGCCAGCTGCTCCCCTTTCCCTCAGCCATATTTATTACATTCTATCCAAATACGGATTTCCTCTTCCCCCGATTACATTCTATCCAAATACGGATTTCCTCTCCCCCTGACCCCCCATTTGCTTGAGATTAAAGCATTTTGGCTTCTGCTCTGTGTCTCAGCAGAATCATGCTCTGATGGACACGGCCCGTCCGCCTCATCAAGCTTTACCCTATGCCTTGCTCCAGTTGCATCGTACTCATCAGCTTAGCCCAGGTCTTCTCAGGCCTCTGCATCACTCTCCAATAAACCTCTCACCACCACCCACATTTGTCTCTCCCATTCATCCCTTCAACCCTTGTCATTCCTTGCTGCCTTGTCACAAGAACAGCGAAAAAAAATCTTGGAGGGTTTTTTTATTTATTATTATTTTATTTTATACTGCCAAGACAAATGACCAAATCGGTTCTCACCCCTTCCTGAATATCACGGTCCCCTCATCTTCCAGCCTAAGCCTCCCTTACCCTACGTCCCACTCAATCTTTCAGTATCTTTCCTCAGGTGGACACTTCCCTTGGCAGTGGTCCTGCCTGGTGAGCGAGGCAGCTCGCGGGCACTGCCTGCCTGTTGACAGGCGGCACTCACATCCCACGAGACAGTCTTCCTGCTCTCAGCCCTGGCAGCAGACCTGGCTCTTGGGCAGCTCATTCTGCAGTGGAGAAACTCCTGCTCAGCCCCAGGATGAAGAAGGACATTTGTGACAACAGACTCAAGCAGCTGCTGAGCATCAGTGAGCTGGGATCAAGGCAGATTTTTCTCAAGGTATTTCCTTGACAAAAAGGCCATCATTCTTCTAAGTGTTAAGTCTGACTCCTTGACCAAAGGATGGAGACACTTGAGCTTCTTAAACAAAAGGCTGTTCCAATGTTTGAAAAGCACAGTGGGTTCATTCCCACTTCTTGGGGAACAACTCAGCTATTTTGGCCAAACTTTAAACCAAAAACTCAGATGAGACCTCACAAATAGAAAGAATTGTAAGTGACTGGAAACCAATCCTTACAGTGAGAAACAGCAGACAACCTTAGCAGAAGCACTTGCCTACTAAGCCTTCTTGACATTTCCCTTACAACCTCGGTTTTCTTTAATATGTTAACTTGTATCCGGTGTACTTTCTGAAACATAATTTATATAAGCTTGTAATTCAAATTTAGTATTTCCTTCCTTTGTTTCCCTCCTAACACACACACACACAAAAATCACGAGAACATCAGAAGATGTTCTTCTGTTTATTCACCAACACAAAGAACAGAACATTTTTAGAAAGCCAGAGAAACCATCCCTGCTCTGCAGGAAATATGTCCAGCAAACTCCCAAAGGCCGGTCAGAAAGGTAGAAAGCAGGGGAAGAAGAGCAGAGGCCACAGAGGACAGGAGAAACGCAGCAGAAGGTAGAATTTCTGCTCGGTCCCCTCCCTCCATCTTGGGGAGCCAGTGTTACACCATTCGGAGCAGGTGAGAGGGCCCAACAAGCACTGATTTCTCCACATAGAGGGTTGAGGAGGAACTGAATTTTCCACTTAGTGATTCCTCAGCTTTAGATTATGGGGACATCTCCCTCTCATTTGCAAGACTTATGAGCTCATGCACCTGGGGGAAAGGGTGGGAAAGCTTATAGTACATAGGACTGCACAAAGAAACTTCCCTCTGGGGTGTGTGGAAGCAATTACATAGTCATCATCTGAAAGATCCTTGCTTTTCTCCAAGGTATGGGTGGTGACAACTGCTACACAAATAAGTTCCTATTGCTTCTACACTGCTGTATGAAAACTGCTTGTATACATTGCTCTCTACTACAAACAAAACAAAGCAAATCTTCGGGTTCAGCACAGAGACTCGGTAATATCAAATTTTTATATGTTTGAAATTCTGTGCAGCATTTTAGGGTAAATAATTCCAGTTTAATAAAAGTGAATTTCAGTCTTAAAACCTTATTATTAAACAGTTGGCTTATATTACACTCAGGATTGTTCCATACCTTGACTACCTCTGCCTATACTGACTAGAAATTCTTGTTCTCAACGGATGACCAGCTATTTTGATAGTAGAATTTCAGTAATATTTGGTGAAGAACTACTGCACTGAGCAGACCACCAAGGTAACGTCTGCAGCAATCTGCATTATAGGCCGCTAAAACTGTCTTTAGGTCCCTGGTAACACCCATTCTTAAAGTTTACTCACCCTCTGTAGCTCATCACTGACCATCAGTGATACGCACACACTTCTTGAAGAGATGCAGGGCCTCAGGCTGCTCACAAATCCTGATCTTTTTTGGCATGCAACACATAGGCCTATGTAGGAAGGATCATGGAATTGGCCCATCCACCCATCATTGGCCATACTAATGTACCACAAAAGGACAAACATACAAGACACGGTGTCAGGTCTATCTTAGGAATGGTATTGCCCATCCTGTCAATACAGCAATTAGGTTTATGCTCGGGCATGCCACAAGGGTTGTGTGGACCAGCT
The DNA here is from genome assembly GCF_000708025.1 of Charadrius vociferus. Classification (NCBI taxonomy): domain Eukaryota; kingdom Metazoa; phylum Chordata; class Aves; order Charadriiformes; family Charadriidae; genus Charadrius; species Charadrius vociferus. Next base: position 906,228 of record NW_009650084.1, read on the forward strand.
CTTTAAAAAAAAAAATAAAAAAAAATTAAAAATTAAGTCTCGAAGGTAGAATTGTATCCCATGCAGAAAAAGACAACCTGAAGCTCAAACAGGTTGAGCAGATACAATGAAATAGTCCAGTAGCCTGAGCACAGGGGCTGCGAACACTTTGGACACCAAGCATTCCCATCATGCCCCCAGTGATAAAAACGCTTCCAGCAGCTATCAGCCTTTGAAGTCGGAAGTCATCCTGTATTCAGCCATCAGCAAACAAGCTAGGGTAATCAAGAACAGCATTCTCTGTTACTTTGCTTAGGAACAGGCTATTGGAAATGAGACACTAACTAGTGAGGTTATTGTTTCCCTCATGTTTGCATCCAACATTTTCAGAGACATTTCAGCTGATCGAACCTGAGCTACTTCAAAGACCATTTCTCCATCTCTCCTGCTACTGCTAGGAATGAGTTCTTGGGGGGCGAGGGGGAGACAAGAACTCTTTCTGAACCATATGTGTTTCACACATTAAAAAAAAAATAAAACTACTAATGGCCTGGCAATGAATGAAAGCAGAGAAGAGTCACCTCCTTAGTGGCCTTTATATGCTCTAGGACATGGCCAGATAATATAGTGAAGAACATTGGATTAATGGTATTAACAAATCAACATAGAAATCTCCAGTACAGCAACTATGAAAGAAAATAATTCAGCTAAGCCCTCTGGTGACATTTCACATTACCAATTTTATGCTGGTTTCCCAGCAAGTGAAAGGGCAGGAACAATTCACCTGGCGTAGCCTTGTCCCACATCTCCCCTCCTCTCCTTGCGTCCCTAATGTAAGATAACCAAGACTTCTCCTATTTGATCACTAGGTAAGTCCTAGAGGATGCAGTTTTTCCTAGAGCAGAACTGAATGGTTTATGAACTTGACAAAGAAAAAAAAAGTTAAAGTTCAATTGTAACATTAAACAAAATCTAGTACCCATGCACTAAACACTAATTAGACTACAGCAGTTTCATTTTCTTACAATTCTTGATTGCTTGTTATCATAAAGCCTACTTTGTTTCAAACCTGGTCAACTTATACACTTAATTCCCAAACAAATCCACCAGCTGGGTATTTTAAAAAAGAAACCAAAAAACTTTATTTGGCATGGTTCCCTCATTTTAAAAGGTGTTCTACTTAATAATTCTTAGAATATTTTTGCACTTGATTGTTCTTTAAATATTTTGATCTTATGAGAGCTTCTTTCTCATTATTCAAAGTGAGACTAAGATTAAAGACTTCTTAACGATGGAAAACAGTCTTTAAGAAGAAAGCAGCCTTGTGCTTTCTTGAGCAAATGATGGAAAAAAGAGGATATATCACACTCCTGAAGCTCCAGTTTGAAAGCTTCAGATATCGCAGTGTTTTATGGCACATAGTACCTAACCTCACTGTAGATAGTGCCTGATTAAATCAATTTAGAGATAGCAGGAACTGAAAAAGAACTGTAAACCAGACATTATTTGAGCTCTACACTGGACAATGAACTTTCTAGTTTCAATTGGTAAGTGCGCCTGCAGTTTTTAACACAGTATCTAAGCTGAATACTGCTTTGTAACGCTGCTGCTATTTCAGATCGTACTTATGTGGTTTTTAAAAACCTGCACTTAAATTAGTACTTAAAAGGATTCAACTGAAGAACAGTCTGGCAAATAAAAATGTTGTAATCCTTTATAACAGTAATGTTACAAACTATATTTCCAAATTTGCAATGTAAATGCACAAATCATAAAGTGATTACACACCTAAGACAAGTTGGAAGTGTTCTGAAAGCTGGACAGTAATACCTTCCCACTAACTACACTTGCTTTAAATTAGCAAACTTTAAAATTATATTTCCTATTTTTATGACAGAAAATTTGAGTTTTGCATTGGTATTGAGATATCAGTGACAAAAACCCAAACTGCCAAGAAAATTAATAGAACAAATACATATTCCCAAACGACCGCTGTATATACAATTGTATGATCCTATCATGACATTTAATTGGTTAGACAGAAAATAGCAGTTTGGAGCCAAGTTCTGCCACAGATCACAGAAAAACAGAATGGCAGAGGTTAGAAGGGACCTCTGTAAATCATCTAGTCCAACCCCCCTGCCAGAGCAGGGTCACCTATAGCAGGTTGCACAGTATGGCATCCAGGCGGGTTTTGAATGTCTCCAGAGTTGGAGACTCCACAACCTCTCTGGGCAGCCTGTTCCAGTGCTCTGCCACCCTCAAACTAAAGAAGTTCCTTGTCACATTTAGATGGAACTTCCTATGTTCAAGTTTCTGCCCGTTACCTCTTGTTCTGTCACTGGGCACCACTGGAAAAAGACTGGTCCCATCCTCCTGGTACTCTCCCTTTAAGTATTTATAAGGATTGATAAGATCCCCCTCAGTCTTCTCTTCTCCAGACTAAAAAGACCCAAGTCCCTCAGCCTTTCCTCATAAGAAAGATGCTCCAATCGCCTAATCATCTTTGTAGCCCTTTGCTGGACCCTCTCCAACAGTTCCCTGTCCTTCTTGAACCGGGGAGTCTTGAACTGGACACAGTCCTCCAGATGGGGCCTCACCAGGGCAGAGTAGAGGGGGAGGATGACCTCCCTCGACCTACTGGCCACACTCTTCTTGGTGCACGCCAGGATGCCATTGGCCTTCTTGGCCGCCAGGGCACATTGCTGGCTCATGGTCATCCTGTTGTCCACCAGGACTCCCAGGTCCTTTTCCACAGAGCTGTGCTCCAGGAGGTCAGCCCCCAACCTGTACTGATGCATGGGGTTATTCCTCCCCAGATGCAGTACCCTACACCATATGGCAGCACGGCCTTCCAGTGTGTCAGCCACCCCCACCAGGTTTGTGTCATCACCAAACTTGCTGATGGTACACTCTATCCCTTCATCCAGATAATTGATGAATATATTGAACAGGACTGGACCCAGTACTGACCCCTGGGGAACACCACTCGTTACTGACTTCCAACTAGACTCTGTACTGCTAATCACAACCCTCTGAGCTCTGTCAGCCAGTTTTCAATCCACCCCATTGTCCATTGATCTAACCCGCACTTCCTAAGCTTGCCCATGAGGATGATGTGGGAGACAGTGTCAAAAGCCCTGCTGAAGTCAAGGTAGACCACATCCACTGCCCTCCCCTCATCTATCTGTCCAGTCACACCATCATAGAAGGCTATCAGATTAGTCAGACGTGACTTCCCCTTGATGAATCCATGTTGACTACCTCTGATAACCCTCTTTTCCTCCAGATTCTTTGAGATGATGCCCAGAACAAGCTGTTCCATCACCTTTCCAGGGATGGAGTTGAGGCTGGCTGGCCTGTAGTTTCCCAGGTCTTCCTTCTTGCCCTGTTTGAAGACTGGAGAGACACTGGCTTTACTCAAGTCCTCAGGCACCTCGCCTGTTCTCCAGGACCTTTCAAAAACCATGGAAAGTGGCCCAGCAATGACTTCTGCCAGCTCACTCAGCACTCTGTGTGCATCCCATCAGTATGTATATGCATGACCAAGGTCATATGGGCACATCTGAATAGAATTGTTCCTAACAAAGATAACATTTACGAACACCTAGATGAACCTCTCTGCCTACCTAGCAGACCTCCTGAGTCCCTAAAGCAAACAGGCACGACATTTAGGCTCTGAGTCAAACTGTGGGCCTGACAACTCAGGTCAGATTCCTGAAACAATCACTTCCAGTTAAGGTATGTAACCGGTCTCTCAGGTATCAGTTCTTATTCCAGCAACATTTATGAGGAAAACCAGAAATGATGAGTTTGCTCCATATCTGGCACATAGCACTGCATACAGGACAAATGGGAATGCAATGATGAACAACAACTGCATCATTTCAGATGGAATTAGTAATATAGTTTCATCTTTAATTTTTGTAATCTATATCTCTTCAGCTGAAAACACTGAAGAAGTCAGCTAGTGCAGGAAGTGCAGTTCCATTGACTCTGATCTCCTTGGAAAACCATCTCTAGAGCATTGACCCAAGGAACAGGCTCACCTCAAGCTTCCTGAGGTGCTGAATTTAAAGCTGGTGCTTGGTGGTGTGGAAGTCACTGCACAGCACCTATCTCTCTCTATCCAAATCTCTGGGATCAGGGACAAAACTTGCCATCTACAGCTTACTGTGTTTAACTAGAGAGTGCCCGTATTGTGTGCTTCAACAAAAGGCTACTGAACTAGAAAAATTTGCTAAATTTGATTATTGGGCCCTCTCATAGTCAGCTCAATGAACTTTAACTATGGAAGGAAAAACCTAGCCAACTCAAACTAAGGCTGACCATTGTTCATGAAGAAATATAGGAAAAGGAAGGAATTCCAGCAAAAGAAATTTAAAATGAGACAGTCAGAAGTGCTGCTATACAAGTGCAGCCTCTAGTGGTCTGTCCAAAAATCATTGAATGCCAAGTAAAAATTATTATATATAAAGGTCTTGGCAAAAACAGCTACATCTCACCCAACACAGCTGATGTTGTGACACTCCACAACAGGAGCATAACCTGTAAGCAAGAAGGCACTATTTCTCATTGATTCTTATGTTTAAAATCTGAATTTGAAAATAAAAACTGCTCCCCCCCCAAAAAAAAAACCAAAAAACCACAGCTAAATCACTATCAGTACAACAATGTGCATACTATTCTACCATCTTTTTCATTCTACATTGCAATTCTGTGAATAGATGAATTTTTAAATGTACATTCAGAACATAGCATTTGTACCTTCTCTTTACTTTGATTTTGATAGTTACTGCCTTCCCTTCAGAGAAACAGATGAAGCTGCACAGGAAATGAAGAAAATCTGAGCCTTTGTGTTGGAGCTGAACCTGTTAGAGTTTCACTGTTAGACAAGGTTCAGATAAGAAATTTGATACAGCTCCCTCCCTCCACTATGTACTTTTTTTTTATTCCTTCTCCACATTCCAGTAAACTCTCCCTATCTTACCCAGTGTATGACTGATGAAAACCTTATCTCTTCCCTTTCCTATTATGCTTACTTTGGGTCTCAGCTGTTAATAGTTCATGCCCCAGGTAAGTCTGAAAACACTCATACTGTATTTCAATTTTCTCGGGATTGAGGAATCATCGGATACCTAAAATTGTATTTTAGGATCTCAGAGCAAGCAGGCAAAGAAGAATTTAGATGAATGTGTGGGTTGTGAGGTGGCATAAATAGAAACCATGATAGGCAAGTTATAATTTGCTTATGAGGCAGAAGAGACATGCAGAATCATACAGCCCGCAAGAACAACACCATGAAAATGTCTTTTGAAACTTTATAATCATAGGCAAGATAATTACACGTGATGTTGTGTCAGTGACAGGAGATCTTAAAGGCCAGTTATAAACAGGAGCCAAAATAATGAAAGCAACTTCAAAGAGCTTTGTGTAAGGGGCTGATAAATAATTCAAAACTTTGGAAGTCTCATCCAAACTTCACAACCACTGTAGCCCAGAAAGCCATGCGTGGTTACATGCAGCCCTACCCCTGATCTGAAAATCCTTCACTCGCCACAGGACTGCGACAGCAACAGCTCACTGCAAATGCCCTCAAAGCAAGAACCTGCAAGGAAGATGAGTTACTATCAGAGATGTACTGACAATAAAGCAAGTAACAACTCACTGACAACCAGGAGAGCTGCTCTTGAGCCTTGGTCCCAAAGGCAATCAAAGGTTCTGTGCAGCAGTAGATCCCTTGAAATTGTGGGATACAAATCCAAATGTGTTTACTTGAGGCACTTCTCTCACGCACTGCTTGTCCCTCAGCCAAATAAGCAGCACTGGTACACACCTTATTTGTTTAAATATATTTATATCAATTTATATAGCGTACACAGTCACATTTCTCTTTTCCCTCCCCACTCAGCTTTAGAGATATAAGCATCAGTATCTTCCTTGATTGATCCCTATAGCTCCTCTTTGTCTCCTGTCTAGGTCCTCAGACCAGCCTCTCTCCCACTTTCAAGCCAATTCCTCCTTAAAATAAACACGACTGATTGGAGTAAAGTAATGCTGGCTATATTCCATCATATATGCTGACATTCTTTCTGCTCCAAAAAGCTTATGTTGTTGGGGAGCAGCTGAGGGAATGTAGCCAGTGTTAAAAATAAGAACTAAAGTGTCCAAGCATCATCATCTGCCTGGGCCTGGACATCTGCTTGTACCACGTGCACAGATTTCCTTTCTGTGGTATCCATCGGCCTTTTTCTATGATAATTTAGCAAGGTTTACCCCACCAAGGAACCCCACAGACTAAAATCAGAACGGCTTTGACTCGTTTCCATAGGTAACGGAAATAATCATTAAAAGACAAAGTTATTGCTTAACAGATCCTCTTTTAGTGTGTGAAATCAATTAAAATAAGTTTCTTTAAGGAAGAGTTTTAATTTTCTAAATGGAAAACAACAGTGTAATTTCTTCAGGTCATGCACAGCTGCTTTTGGAAGGACTGTTTGAAGAAAGACAACAACTTTGAGAACTCATTTAGACTTAACTGCAGATGGCTGAAGTGGGCCATGTTATCCTTGAGGAACAATTAAGGATAAATAGGTCAATAAAGGCAAAAGGGCTCCCTGTTGGTTAAGCTTGCGTAAATATGAAGGCCTGCACAATCCTCTCTTTAGATCTATTAAGTCAGCATTTTTACACCTATTCAGAACTATGATATTGGAATTATACACATTTCCAGTACACTTCAAGAACCATTAATGCCACTGCACAATGCATTGGCACAATCTTACGTGGAATGCTGCGTGTTGTGCCTTACAAACGTGAGTTTATACTTAAATAGGGTGTTAAATACTCTGAACTTAAGACTAGACTAACGAAAGCTCCTGCATGGGGTCCAACATTTTAGTAATTAGCTTTCACAATTTTACAGTGCTCAATTTACCTTGTCTCCTTACCAGATTAAATTTACCACTGGACAGTATGTGTTATGTATATAGAGCCTATGTACTATCCAAATCCTCTAAGCTTTGAAGGTGTAAGTGGGATTTAAAGACTAAAAAGGCTTTGCCTGTAACAGGGCTGAGCTTTAAAACAAGTTTAAGACATTCACAAGGTGGACATCAAATCAAGTGTAAATTGTTCCAAACCCAGTAAAAATTCAGACTTTAAGTAATATCTTGAGCTTTGACCTAATCTTGTCAAACTAGGTATCTGACACAAAAGCTTCAAACTACTACTTAACTTTAAGATGCAACGCTCTTACTTCAGGCGTAAACCTTTCCTTTCTATGTACAGGAACATATGGCTTTTACAACTGTTTGGCAGCTGTGCTCTGAGAAAGGAAGGGCACACACAGCATGACAGATTTTGCTGGAAGTCCTGGGATGTTCTCCCTGATGAATTTGAGGGGCTGCCAAGGTAACAGCAGGGTACAGGTCCCACATCTTCAGCCTGGATTGTAATCTGACAAAGCAGAGAGCACAGAAATGAAGCACAGCTGACAGAAATAAACTCTGAAGCTGCAAAGCTGTTGCTCAGCATGTCAGTGCGAACTGTCAAGGCATCTGGTTTTCGGCACTTCTTACCCACTATGTGGTGACGTTCATCCCTGGCACTCTACAAAACAAAAGGGGTTAACTCTTAGCTAGTGGTGGGCCGCTTGTTTAGTTTGCAGATAAATGAGGAAACACATGTGGTTGCCCTCCCACACTGGCTCTTTGCAAGGTCAGCCTGGACCCCAAGGGACTTACCAGCTCAAAACACAGCGTTACCTCAACATAGCTGCCCCTGCTTCCAGAGCATGGTGGCAGATCTAGGCCAAGGAGACTGGCCAGACTCAGGCTCTGTAAGCTCTGTACTCTCCAGCGTCCCTCACACTGAGAAGGTTTGTTAGCTCCAGCAACACCCATGCCGTGCTGCGGCACGTTCTTCTGGTCCCTACCTAAATCCACCCCGTCACGCTTTGCTGTGCCTGTGCTAGTGAAGTCTTCTCAAATCTAAACCCACTGGAAGGCTTAGCACAGATGTTTCTTTTTCAGTTTTCCAGTGTTATCCCAAACAATGGGGAGCTGGCGTAGTTAACAAGGAAGGGTCTACCTGAAGCTTAGCAAACCCTAACAACTGAGCTTCCAAACTGTCAGACATCCAACACTTGCGGAGGTCATCTTGTTCCGTTTCATTACTTGGACAGGATGGCTCCCTAGCTCCCAACACCAGACGGTAGCACAAACAACAGGATTTCTTAGAAGGCCACATGGTGTTCAAGCACTTGTAAACCATTGGGATCTCAAAGAAGGGGATGTTCTCCCAGGCAGGAAACCGACAGGGACAGCTTTCAAAACAGGAAATTGCTGAACTTGACAAGTTGGCCTGAGCTATGCTCAAGATCATGCAGTAGGACAGAAAGGCATTACAGAGAGAGGCTGTACAAGGCTCTTTCTGAACAGAGAGTAAATAAGTAAAAAAAGCCTGTGTATTTTATTCAATCAGCAGTGTTGGGACTTGAACTAGCCATCAAAACCTGTTCTGAATTTTCTAATCTACACTGTTTCTTATTTCTCTTGAAAGGAACTTTGTATTTAAGACTCACTGTTACACATTTAAAACATCAATTTTCCAATCTCTGGTGACTGCAAGAATTTTAGCTTGCTTTCTTTGTTCAAAGATGAACCTATATGAGCAATGAAGAAAATAATTAAAACTATATCCTTTCATTCTCTCGTACAGTATATTGTTTTCTCATTGCAGTAGAATCTGCTAATTAACCAGAAGCAAAACCATATGTTGAAAAATCCCGTCTTTTTTTTTTTTTTTTTTTTTTTTTCCTTCTGATTAGTCGGCGCTTCATGCTTTGACAGCACCTGGGGCTCTGGAGCGGGGAACACAGTGATCCGCTGCTCTTTCTGCCGCAGGTCACTGCAATTATCTATTAATCTCTTTTGGACCAAGTTCTCATGCTACACCACACATTTGGTAAATTCATATTCCAAGAATGTGTACACACTTAAGTTAATAAAATATGTTTAGAGTGACAGCTGTGATGGATATAAGTAAGTATGAGTAACACTTGCCTTCAGGGTACATCGCAAATCTTAAAAGTGTATTTACTAGGATAAATAGAAAGAGGAAAGAATACTTTCAAAACAGAGGAAAAAAAGAAGAGAATACTGAATGCCCTAAGATGACTTCTTAAAGGTATAGCTGGGAGCAGTTTCAGGACCCTATTGCAAACCTGAATGGAATATTCTTCCTCCACGCTTTGTATATGTGGGATGTAAAAGGTATATCCCACAGGTGCCTTTCTCACTTTGCAATAAGAATGATAGATACTGTGTAGGGAGGTCATAATCTTTTTTACTCAGCTAAGAGGTGAGACAACCTTGATCTGCATGACTTCCTTTTCCTACCCAGCTCAGCAGCAATCCCCAGAGGACTCATCCAGTGAAGTATTAGGAGACATTCTTCTCTGCAGAAGCAGCATCAGACAAGCTACATGGACATTATAAAATTTCGACAAAGCATCTCCAATAGATGCAAGACGTGGCTCGCTGTCCTCTGCTGAAACCCAGTTGAATTTAAAGAGCTCACCTCTTACAGACGCTTCGCTATAGATATGACTTTATTCAGCAACTCCACCAATAAGAACTATTTATTCCTGTAGATCAATACTTATATGCCAAGTATTTGTACCAATTCAACATTTTAGTTGAAAAAGCAAAACTTTCTAGGAAGACTATAAGTACATTACATACTGCCACGGATTCTTCTTTCATCTTGGGTACTATATGTATAAAATAAAAAAATCACTTGACCTAAAAAAAAATCTTTCTAAGAGAACCCCCACCTTTTTAATAAATTTTTTTATTATTATTATTGAAGTACAAGATAAATACTAGCTGCTAAAAGGAAAAACCTGTTTCAGAAGTATTACATGTATACCTTTACAGCATACACCTCATTACCAAAACAGCTGTTATAAAAGGATTAGCTGTAAACTTCCATTATCTATACTACTTATCCTTAATCCATCATTTTTTCCTGATACAGCAGCAATCTTGAAGTACGCAGGGTATACAACTGCTGTCACACACTATGTCAACAACCCGTACTGAATATTTTGAGATTACAAACTATACATTGGCCATTGTATTTTATCCAGCTGTATATAGAACATGAATTTACCTTGCAACATCAACAACACCCACCTGAAGAAGATGGTTCAGCTCTCTGCTTAATTATATATGGCTGCACGAGGGTTAAGTCAGTATCTTAAATTGAGATGAGGTATTCTCTTTCCACTGTCTACTTTCTTAACATCCTCATGTATTAGGCATTTACACATCTGAGCACACGTTGATAGCTCTGCTATTTGCACTATTCTATTCCATGGTCATCTAAGTGGGTAACAGGCAAGTTGCAATAGTTCAATTCCTAAATGCAAGGTGCCCCATGAGACATTTAACTCTTCAGGATTAAAGTTCACCATGAAAAAAACAAAAGAAAGTTTACACAGAAAAAGCTTATGAAACCCAGTGTTTAGATAGTATAGAACAAGAATACAATAAGAGGGGACAAGGTCATGTTTACCTATAAAATTAGAGGGAATAATAAAAGTAGGTTAAGAGGTTTCAGTTTCTCTTCTTTCAACAAAGTCCTAAGCTAGTCTTATTACCAAGACTTCTTTCACTTGGGGACAAATCTGGAAAACCTGATGCCACTGCTAAGATTTACTATACCAGTAAATATTTTATTGCATGAACCCTACTGCAGAGCACAGAAAGGTCCTTTCTTATGAGGCTCTTCATAGCTCCTCACTGTCATTCCCATGAAATACCATTTCCCTTAACATGCGACTTCCCTCAAAATCAGTTTCCAAAGCATCAGCCTTTGAAGGCAAACAGCCTTTGAAATTTTAGCCCTCGAAAACTAAGTTAACAGCAAAAATCCTGTCTTACGACACCTTTAATAGCACTAGGAATATCACAGTTCAAAGAAAATTATAATACTGCCCATCTTTGGGGTACAGGCAGTCAACAATTTCCCATTAGCAAAACATATTTGATAAGAGGACATATGCTGATGTCCAGCCAGTGGCATTTCTGCAGTTTGTTATTTCTATAAACCTGCACAAGAGCTTATAAACACAATTTTACACAGTAAGCTCATAACACTCCTAGTGAAGATGTGTCGTGGTTTGGCCTCAGCCAGCAACAAAGAACCACACAGCCACTCGCTCCACTCCCACAGCCGTGGGGAAAAAAAAAAAAATATCATCAGGGCAAAACTCGTGGGTTAAAATAGTGCAATTTAACAGAACAGCAAAAGGGAAGATGAAAACAACACAGTAACACCGATAAAGGGATATGAAGACGCGGTTACAGTACTGCCGTGAAGTGCACCGACCGGACCCGCACCGCCACAGCAGTGGCGACTGCTCTCCTCTCCCTGGCTAGCGCCTCTTATAGCCCGGGCATGGGACACATAGGATGGAATACCCGCCCTCTGCCGGCTCCTTGAGGAAATTAACCCCATCCCTGCCGGAACCAGGACAAGATGTCAGGGATGTCTTCAGCCCTTTAAGATTATAGCAATTCTCAGGCACAAAAAGGTCCCAGTTTTACCGGTATCTTAAGAGTGGCATTATTTTTACAAGGTTGAAAATGAAATGTTATCACCCTAATATCTAAAATATTGTTATATTCACAATAGTTAATACCTTACTTTTCACATCTAGCCAGCTGGGCTGTCTCCTTGGATTACACAGAACAGTGATCTCTTTCTAAAGAATGAGAAATTAAAGAAAGAAGAAAATCCTACAAGAACAGCCAGACTTAAGTAATGGCCACTTCTGGCTCAATACGCATAGACTAGGGTAGGGAAAACAAACAGAAAAATCTCCAGAAAATCTGCTCCCAGACTTTCAATCAGTAAAAATGTGCTCCTGCCAAACTGGTGCTCTGGGATGTGCTCAGTGGTGTCCCCCTCCAGCACCAGATGCTGTTTGTTCTGATCAGAATTTCCCACATAACCCCACTCTGTGCAGAAGTTCAATGGCCACCATGAAGCACACCACCAAGGACTTTCAAAAGGAGGAGCAGATGTGAATTTAGAACATAATTATTTGTAATAACAGTATTCAAGAAAGATACTATCAAGGGACACTTAGCACCACATAGTTTAACCAACACAGTGATAAATGAAAAAATGAAGTTGTCTGTCAGTGTCGCAGTTCCTCTCCCTGATAAATTAGGGATTAACAAGTACAACCAGAAGGACACGTCACAGTACTGTGCTGTGTAGAACCAGTATTCCCTCACAGGGAGTAGGTCCTACAAAATAATTAAGGGGAAAGCTCTTTACAAGAACACTGCTGTTTCTCTTCAGTTTCTACAGTAAACAAAAGCACACATATGCATGAGGGACATCTGCCCCAATTAGTTCCAAACATGAATTGAGCATGGTCCATGCTGAGTTGCACTGAATGCCATCAGTGAAAAGAACATGAAATACAGCTTGAGATCAACATTTAATCAATGTTCCACAACCTGTGTTTCTATGAGTTTTCAATCTGGGATAGCCATATAGCCCAATTTGGGAAAGACATAAAGAAGATTTCTTGATTCATACAATCATTCAGGTTTGAAGGGATCTCAGGAGGCTTCTAGTCCAACTCCTGCTCAAAGCGTAGTCAACTTCACATTCAGATCAAGTTGCTCATGGCTTTGTATGCCCAAGTCAAAAAAAACCTTCATAAAAAGACTTCATAGCCTCTCTTGGCAGCATGTCTCAATGCTTTATTATCCTCCCAGTGACAATTTTTTTTCCCCTTACATCCAGGCCAAAACCTCTCTGTTCCCATTCCCATCCTGGGCCTTTCCGTCCCCACCACCCATCTCTGTCAGGAGACTGCTGCTCCTTCGATCAGTAGAGACAGTGGCTGTTGGGCCTCGGCAGTCTTTCATCCCCCAGATGAGTAAGCCTGGCTCCTGTAGCCTCTCCTCACACATCAGCTCCAGCCCTGGCCATTGTGGGACCCCCGCTGGACTCATGCTGGTTTGTGAACCTCCACCCTGTGGTAGCTCAGAGCCAGGCCTACACTGCAGGTGGGGTCTGGAGAGAGCCGGCAAGGGCATGGCTGCCGTCACCCTCTCCAGGCCATGCTCCTGCTGGTGCAGCCCCAGGGCTGACAGCCTTCACTGCTGCCACGGCACCTTGCTGGCTCACATTTAGCCTGCTGCCCACCAGTGCCCCAACGTCCTTTTCAGAAGAACAGTCCTGCAGCCAGTTAGTTGCAAGCCTGTACTCTTGCAGGAGGTCAGCCCACCCCAGTTACAGGATTTGGCATTTGTCATTGCTGAATTTCATGACATTCCTGTCAGCCCATACCTCCTACCCATCTACGTTCCTCTGAATGGTAGTCCTTCCCTCAAGTGTACTGACTGGTCCACCACTTTCTCATCTACAAACTTGATGAGCGTGCACTCATGAGGATGTCAGGCAGCAGAGATATGTTCCCTGGGGAACTCCGTCTCCAAGTAGAGCATGAGCATGAACCATCACTGAACTTGATGATCCAAGCAGCTTCTCACCCACCCAGCAGCACACCTGTCAAGACGTAACAACTCAAAGTGGATACAAGGGTGCTGAGGGAGACTTTGTTGAAAGTCTTACTTAAGGTGAGGTAGGAGACATGCACAGCTTCCTCTCATTCATGCATCCAGTAATTTCATCATAGAAAAAGGTTGGTCCAGCACAGTTTACTGTTCAATCCATGCTGGCTATTCCCCATCAGTTTCTTCTTTCTTGTGCCCACAAACGTGTTTTAAGAGGACTCACTCCATAATATTCTCACAGACCAATGCGAGGCTGACCAGCCTGTAGCACTCCGGATCATTACTCTTGCCCTTTCTGAAGGCGAATGCAGTATTTGTCTTTCTCCAGTCATCACAGTCCATCTCTGATCTCAAAAACCTTTCAAAGATGAAGAACAGCAGGCTTGCTATGACATTGGCCAGCCTCCTCACCACTCTCAATGTACCTTATCTTAGCCCAAAGACTATATTTGGGTCAAGATTTCTCAAGAGATCCTTGACTTGATCCTCACCCATTGCTAGTCATTCTTTTCCTTGAGCCCTCTCTCTAAACACAGTCTTGGGAGACAGTGTCAGGGAAGACTGAAGCAAAGAATTCAAGTGCCTCAGTCTCACCTGTGTTGGCTGCTACTAATCTAACCTAGCCCATTCAGCACAGGTCCACATTTTCTTTGTTTATTCCTGTACTGCTAAAGCAACGGAAGGTTTTTTGGATGGGCCCTGATGTCCCTTACTCCTCGACCCTCAGCTCTAGGTGTTCTTTGACTTTCCTGAAACTGTCCCTACATGTTTGGGCAATGTTTCCATATTTCTTCTTTGTAGTCGGTCCCTGATTTTACTTCCTGTATGGTCTCTTTGTACTCCAGCTCAGTCACAAGTTCCCTGTTAAGCCAGGTCAGTCTCCTGTTGTGTCTATTAATTTTCCAGGACATACCATTCTTGTGCTTGGAGGATGCTGTCCTTAAAAACTTGCCAGCTTCCCTCAGCACATTTACTCTTCAGAGTTGCCATTGAATCCCACCTGCCAGTTCCCTGAATAAGCCCAAAGTTTGGTCTTTTGAAGTCTAGGGTCTGTACTTTGCTCTGTGACTTTCCTTCCTTACCTCTATCAGGATCTTGAACCCCACTACTTCATTCCCTAGCAGTTCTTCAACCAAATCACAACTTTTAATCGAGCAGCCCACTGATAAAAGCCCCCTCTAAGATAGCCAGAATTAATTGCTGGGCCAGCTTAGCACCCTCAGTCCAAGTTTTGTAAGCGCTGCAAAGACTGTACGTTCAGCTGAGTCAGGGAAAGAAAGCACAAGTAGTTAGGACAAACTGTTGTACATACTATTGAGTGTCCTTTAATACTGAGTAACATCCTGAGTAGCATCCAGGAACGAGCATATTCTGCCAAAATTATACATGTTTTCAATTAAAGCACAGAACATTGCACTTTAAGATACAGCAAAGATAAGAAACAAGAGGACAATGTCCATCACAGAATCTGCATCCATACATACCAGGAAGTAATTTTCTGATGAAATATAAATAGCACTATGTAATTTATCTAACAACTACGTTAGGCAGCTGTCACTAATCAACACTTATTGACACTGCACTATAAGCAGCATTTTTCTTTTCTTTAATTAAATACCAAGCCTGACCTTTATACCATCATGTAAGTGACCGAGTGTGAAAAATCACTTCGCAGATAAAAAGTTATTTTCTCCTAGACAGGTGCTCACCTTGGGATGCTCGTCAGGTAGGTCAGGACGTTTTGAAATTCCTTCTCGGGGATCTCACTGAAAGCTGGATAGTCTGGAAAGGTGATAACAGGGCATCCATCTCCCCCCCTTCCACCTACAAAAGAAACAAGCAGCAGGCACGTTTACATGCAAGTCTCTACCCAGCCTGCAATTTCCCAGTAATTAAAACTACTGTTTCTTTCTTTCTTTTTTTTTTTTTTTTGGTGCAGGGCTCAGAGTGGACACTTTATTCTGAACAGTCTAGTCTCCTCCTCAAAGCTTAAGAATTTTTATAGGAAGAAACTTGGTACACCACATTTTTTCTGTACGTGTCTTTGCTCATGTGAACAGTTTTGACACCAGATGGCAGTGCATCTTTCTTTTGATAAATGTCAAATATGTAAATATAACCTATTTGAAGAAATGAATTGATTTAGAGAAAAAAAAAAAGTTAATTCAGAATTAAGTAGGCAAATCTTGAACTGAACTCAACCTTCTTACCAGTTTGAACTCATTCCAACAACACCCCTCTCCCTTCAGCTAGCTACTCTGCTTCCAGGACAGTCTAAAGAAGTGGCAGAACATTAAAAGAACTGGGGAAAGGTGTTTCAAATGACATTTCCTGTCCAACTTCTCAGATTGTCTACAAAAGGTAAAGCAGAGCCCAACACCTACGCTGCAGTATGGCTGCTGATGAGCCAGATACCATCTGTATCTTTTTTGGCATTTGCACCACTGGGTAGAATTCACAAATGCAACACTTTAAGAAGTGCTCCGCACACATTCTTATCTCCAAAATGTATTTTCTTTTTTAAGGCAATGTTAATATTTCATGTCTTATGCAATAATATTTTCATAAAGATAGGCTGGACAAAGGGCTAGTTGAGCCCTAGCAAGTGCATGAAATTAACAGTTAGGGGTGGCAAGGAGCCATTGCTGGAAAGTTATCTTCGCTTTACAGTTCAAAAAGAGAAGAAAAACAGCCAAAAATTACTGTGGCAAAATTAAAAGGATTTTTTTCCTGCCCTGAAATCTGACAACTGTGCAGAAGTCAGCTGTAAACTGTATTAACAACACTGTCTGGTCTGTGACAGCAACAGTGATTTGTGAAAATTATAATGTGCAATTACCCACTTCAAGTGCCTTTACATCTAACCTCACGAGAAAGAGAAGAGAAATATTTGAGCTCAGATTCATTTGATAAAAGAAACCGCCATCTCCCTCCAAAACCGCATGTAATTAGAAGAGCTCAAATAGTATCCTTATGTTAATCTGTGGTGAATCTGACTTCAATCTATTCGCTTACAGGCAATACGGTGCTACCACTGTGTAGCTTTAGAAATCAAACTACATCAGAAAATAATGTGTTCTGGATCCACTTAAACAACAACAAATGAAATTATTATGCAAATAACACAAGTCTGAAAACATAACCTTTATCCAAATACTGTAATGTTAAGTCAATGTGTTAATTTTAGCTATATAAATGTTCATAACACAAATATAAGTTAAGACCAATATTGATTCTATTATTTTTTGTTCTACCCAGGCTCTAAAGACCAAAACGTCTTCCTCCCCCATTAAAAACATTTTTCAAGCATGACAATAATTATTTCTGTTGCTCACGAGGTGTTCTGCTCTCTCTAGAATATCTATTTTTAGGTACAATTATACATTATTTGCAGTATCCTGCTTGGTTACTTGCTTTGTTCTACTTAAATTCTATAAATAGGACATATGAAACAAAAGAAGAACAATACGCTTGTAGGAGATGTCCTAAAAGCAGAAGCCCGGACTATGACCTTCAGGAAGTTCCCAGACCACCACCAATTGTCAAGGGCAAATAGAGTCATCCTGCCTTGACGCTGCCTATTAATTTTCAGTTTCTAGTACACTCATCCCTGGTTCTCTCCGGCGGAGACCACTCTGCCCTGCCATGTGCTGTTAGAAGATTGCTGTTCACCGTTTATCTTTTTCTCCAGCATTTCCCAGCCGGGACACTAAAGCACACATATACCTTCAAACGCTGCTCAAGTGCTTTTTCTTACCAGGACTTTGCTGCTGAAAAGAGGTTTAGGGCAGAGTGAACTGAAGTGCTATACATAATAAATTGTATAAAATTTCAGCTTTAACATTGCTGTCCTATACAAGTTGCTTTCCGTATCACAGTTTTAAATACATGGCCATCAATGGGAGATGGGCCACTGGGCAAAGCAGCCACTACCTACAAATGAGTGTTTGTCACTGCAAGCTACAAAAAGGGTGTGGGAAATATAACAAAGTCAAAATTCTACATTTGAATTGTGGTTGTGTTAAATAGGAGTAAAAGTAGGAGGCGAGTTCACTTTTTAAAGTGTCCTTTATTTCATAATGAACCTCATGCAGCAAGGAATGATTTTTTCCTTTATTCAGAATCACTTTTTCTTGCTTTATCTCTGCAAAAGCAGCATTACACAGTTTATTCCTAAATTACCTGTGTAAAATGGGATTTTCTTCCCTTCTCCCAGAAGTAAATCAAGCTACAGAATTTAGAGGGAAGAGATAAAATAGAAACTGGAGTTTGGGAAGCTAGGTTGGCATTTGTCGTTGTTGGCTTTGTTTTTAGTGAGAGGGAAAGCATGTGAGTGACAAAATGCACAATTTTACTTCTCTCATCCTTCTTGAAACACAGGTTTAAGGCAAAACTTTAACACACCTTATTAAAACCAATTCACCCAATTACAAAAAAAAACCCCATGAAAACTTAGATGAACTCTATGAGTGCTACAACTCATGAAAATAATTCAATTTGTACACAGCAATTTTTAAAATGAGCAACTGAGATTTTAATCACCATCCAAAAAATAGTGATTTGCTGGGCAAGTTCTTTCTATTCCTATTTCTAGGCTTAAACATGGACTTACACAATTGGATTTTAACAGTTTTATGTTTTCCTAAGACAACCAAGAATCTCTTTGAGTATTGAGAGCATTTCCTTAGTCTAATGCTAGTCTTCTTTAAAAAAAAAGAAAAAAAAAAAGAAAAATAAAAAAAAGCAGTCCTTAAGCCAGTGCGGTCAGTCCAGACATCTTTTACCTGAAATAATAGAATAGTTTGGGTTGGAAGAGACCTTTAAAGGTCATCTAGTCCAAACCCCCTGCAATGAGCGGGAACACCTTCAACTAGATCAAGTTGCTCAGAGCCCCATCCAACCCGACCTTGAATGTTTCCAGGGATGGGGCATCTACCACCTCTCTGGGCAACCTGTTCCAGGGTCTCACCACCCTCATTGTAAAAAAAGTCTTCCTTATATTTAATGTGAATCTAGCCCCTTTTAATTTAAAACCATTACCCCTTGTCCTAACGCAAGAGATCCTACTAAGAAGTCTGTCCCCACCTTTTTTATAAGACCCCTTTAAGTATTGAAAGGCCACAATAAGGTATCCCCAGGGCCTTCTCTTCTCCAGGCTGAACAACCCCATGACTAGGGGATGAAATGATTCCAAAGAATTACTTGAGACCTGTCTCATAACATGCAGCCGTAAGGAACATTCTCCAGATGAGAGGATTATTACTTTTCAGTCTAAAAATGGAAACACCATATAAGTAAAGAGCACTGAAGTGTATGTCAGCAATTAAAAAAAAAAATAAAACCACACCACTTCAAATTAAGTAGATCTGCTTCCACCCTATTTCCGTGATCCTTCATTAAAGCAAAACTTTGTTATTAACTCATTCATCTCTGACCTTGGCAACCTATTCGACTGAAACTTCTTTAACAGATTTAGTAACAAAGAAAATACAAATTGCCTCTCTAAAATGGAAATTTTTCAGTGGATAAATCTCTACAATTCTAGTAAACCTCCAGTTTGGTGGAGCTCTACTAAATAGATCTACATGCCTTAGTCTAAGGCCAGTTTTTACAACAGCGACAGCCCTGCGTTTTGGAGAAATACGCATTTTAAAAATACCTGTTAAATTGCATTAGCTCCACAGGTTAGGTAGCAAAATTACTTAACTGTGCTTAGGAAATAGCATTTTGTGTTCCTGACTTCTGTATGCAATTATTTAAACAATAGCACCAACCATTAAAATTATATGGACCCAGAGCATCGTGATCTCATGTACGAAAGGAGTGGAAAAGTGATCCCTGGAAAACTAGCTGTGCTACTGTGAGACGGGACTGGCAAAGTTTACCTTAAGTCTAGGTAACTTAGCATTTATTCTTTATATTCTGCTACATCTAACTTTTCCCATCACAGCTGAAATCTCTTTTGGGTTTGGTTATTTTTATTAAGCAGGTAGGGTGATAGAGAAGTGCCACGCCAAAGAAATTGCAGCACTGTTTTATACAGATGCTAATAAAGAGACATATTAATGACTTGCTAGCTAAAACCAACCTCAAATAAGAAATAATTAATATTCTTTTAAATTTAAAATAGCATTGACAGAGAAAATTACAAAAACTACGAATTGTGCAGCTGCCAACACATGCTCGTGTGCACATACACATAAAGAAAAGTGTAATTCCCCACAACCCTGTAAAATTCATTCTAGGTTTTTTGGTAGGGCCAGCAAAATTGGGGAGCCACAACGGAGATTGCTCAGTCTTCCAGGAAAGAAGAGCAGGAGAGTACTTTGTAATGTTGCCCTAGTTATTCTGCTCCTGTTTACATAAGAAAAGGTAATCTCAAAAGCCCCTCTGCCTAACCCCACAAAAAGGAAGCAAAGTAGTTGGATATAATTAGATGATGACGGAGCAAAGAGGTGGGTCTTCTAGCCTGAATCTACAATGCAAATGAAATTATATCCGGACTATAAGAAAAAAATATGATCTCTATGTTGTTCAATATGCACACACAAGATTCAAAAGCATCATCATTGTTAAAACCTAGCTCAAGTAGAATTAAACTTGCTTGCAGTCATGTCAAAAGTGAGGTCCTCGTGTGAATCAGAGAAAGGTTTAGTACAGATTTTGCTTTACTGTTGTGGTAGTTCAGCTGTTATGCTTGTATGATTCTGATAAAGAATTTTTCCTTTCTACATGCAAAATATACTTAACTGCAGTACTCCGAGCATTTGAAATTACACATAGGCTTCAATGAGGTAGTGGATAAAAGCTTCACTGCATATCCTTTGCAAGGAAAAACAGAATCAAGACAAATTTATTAAAATAGTTGTTCCTTGAAATGAGAGAGAAGTTTTACTTGTATAACTCCTGCTCTGGCGGCGGGGGTGGACTAGATGATCTCCAGAGGTCCCTTCCAACCCTGACCATTCTGTGATTCTGTAACTTCACAAGCTGCATTTTGCCTAGGCTGATCAGCAGCAAGTATACTGGCTTAGAAATCAGATTGCAAAAACTAAATTTGTACCTGAATGTATTTGAGCCAAGGATTCAATTTTTCCTTTCCCTTTTTCTTTAATACCCTCTTTAAAAAACAAAATCTCTACACACTGCGGGTCTAGCACAATGAATATAAGACAGCAGTTAAGCCTACACCTGCACAAGACAGAAACTGGTAATACCTCTTCCACTGTCAATATGCAACATATACATTGACCATGTCATATTGGCAACAAAAATCAAGTTGGTATTTTTAACTAACTGACCCAATGTATGTTGTACGGGATCCACCCAGAAGTTCTCAAACACAATTTTACAACCAGACTCAGCACCCACGGATACTTCAAAAGGAACAGTTTAACCAGTGAGGTATTTTCACATCATTTACACAGAGGAGAGCAAGAGCACAGCCACGGAAATAAAGTTACGGAAAGTGAGGAGAAGCTTATTGTTTAGAATGATAATTTAAAGGGCCAAAGATATAAGCATTTTGAAAGCTAGTACCAATGCTAACTTTTTCAACTGCAGGAAAAAGCTATGAATCGATGGGCAAAAATGCAAGTAGCATGAACCCACATTTGTATTTCCTTTAATGGAAATACTATGCATTGAACAACTTCAAACAAAAAGAGGCATTCGAAGGAAAGTGAGTTGAAATAATTGATTCAGTACTTATGGTGGCCAAGAGTCTCATTTGCACATCACATAGTTTGTACAATTTAAGATGCGTATAAACATACACACCTGTCTGTATGCTCTGCTTCATCTACATTTATTTTAACATATCTGCATATAGCAATGGCAAATAGCTGCAAAGTTGGGCATGAAAGTCACATAGCAACTTTCCAATTAAGGAAAGGGAAAAGAGAATACTTATATAAGAAAATATAAATGTGAATGAAAGACTGTAAGGAATGCATTTTCCAGAGACTTTTAAATGGACCTTCCAACGCCCTTTGTGAGGATTAAAAAAAAAAAAGGCAGAATACCCTTCGCGATGCAGAAGAAAGAGTGGTTGCACAAATACTAACTAGAGGAAGAAAACTGACAGGTGAAACAGTGAAACATGCAGAGAGGATGTTTAATACAGCTTAGCAACAACAAAAAAGAGTAACGACAGCTCTTGCAAAGATAAGGACCTTGTTCCACAGAAAGAACAAACTCCAAGGGAAAAAGTAAACAGCTGGGTAAGAGGTAAAATATTAACTTTGAAGTTTATAAACTTGTTACGTGAATGATTGACTAAAAACCTCATCCATAGCTTGTCCCGCCATTAGATTTAAGCTGAACACACAACTGCTGTATGACTGCTGAGCAAGAGCTAGAGTCTTCAGCATCTGTAGGAGCAGCTAGCACCTTGATCTCATTGCACTTTGCTATATTGACTGAAAAATGGAAGCATTAATATAAGGTTTTGCTTTGTTTTGTTTCATTTCAAGCCTAATTTCGATGTCCGTGTAGCATTTCCGTTATAATCTAGCAGAATGAGGGACGCAAATTACTTTGTACCTGCAGAGGAAAAGAGACCAAGAGAAAGAAATGACCCTAATTTAGACCAAAACACAGAAGTAGCTAGGGAATGGCTACAGCCTTTAGCCACAGAAGCAGCCTAGGTTTCATTCACTATTCAAGCAAGCATCCCACGAGACCTAGATACATCCTATTAGAGAAACTAAAGTGATTCTCAAGTATATGTCGCATTGCTGTTAAAAAGCCAAAAACTAAAAACGGAAATGCATCTAAGACATTACGCAATTCATCATACCCACAAAGATGCTATCTACCAAAAGTATTCATAATCTATGGACTTTCATTGTAATGAGTTTTATGCCATGTCCTAAGATTCTATTTCCAAGGCAATTTAGTAATAAGCAAAAAAGTCCCCTTCACACACGCTGTG
Organism: Charadrius vociferus; assembly: GCF_000708025.1. NCBI lineage: Eukaryota > Metazoa > Chordata > Aves > Charadriiformes > Charadriidae > Charadrius > Charadrius vociferus. The sequence goes on from NW_009650084.1 coordinate 928,749, forward strand.
GATGTCTTAAGTGACATTCCAGCAAAGCCACTCGTAAGCACAACTGCAAGAACAAATTGTACATAAATTGAGTATCAAAATATTAGGTCTGTTCCTTTGTTCACAAAAGTTGTAACACCACTATTTGGTACAGCACAGAAAATTAACCATCAGTGTCCTGCAGGAGAATATTAGGATAAAAGAACTGAAGTCCGAAGTGACAGGAAAATGCCTAACAGTCGAATTGCCCAAGAATAATAAAATACAACAGAGAATACAGTCACAGTAATGCAGCTGGCCTACTATTTCAAGCAAACAAAACAGACTTCTAATAGACATGAGGGTGAATAAGTAGAAGAAAACAGAATGATGAACGTATGCTCTTGCTAAGCTCCACTGCACAGTGGATGTAATGAGTGCTGAAGATGCTTGTGGCTGTGCGAACTCAACAATCTTAAGACATGAACAACCTCCATTTGGATTCAATGAGATTTTTATTCATCTGCAGTAGTCACCAGTTTTCCCCTCACTTCAGAGGGGCAAAATGTTTCTTACAGTTTCCTAGATAGGCTAATTCTTGCATAACATTTTTATGAGCCATTTTCTGCCCCTGGATAAGAAGGAAGAGCTTGGAAAGTCAAAAAAATAAACTGCCAGAAAAGAACTGTAGATTAAACACCATCATCTCAAATGCAGCATGAACAGCAAGCCTCATAAACAAAATAATCTTATTTACAAGTCCTACCACCACCCCGTGGAAAACCCAGTCACTACCGCAGACCCACACTTAGTTTACAGCTTGTGTGGCAGGAATAGATCACAATTAATGGTTAATTATGAGTACAACAAGATTCAGTGTCTCTTGATCTGACGCAGGGATGGATTGAAAGGAAGAGGGGACAGACATAAAGCTCAGCTTCAGCCTAGAGAGGTAGATTCGCCTTACGCTGAAGGAGGCAGGGCAGCTCTGCAAACCCACTGATGCTCTCCCTCTCTGTGAATTGGAGGGAGGCCAGGGCAGGGCAATAACTCCAGCAAGTTCACTGCTGCACACCTGCAAGAGCTTTACAGGCAAGAGGACAGGGAAATAATCCCAGAAGCTTATCAGACACCTGCCATACAGGTGATCGATCAGTGAGCAAAGGCACTATCTCACTTTACCCATTGGCAGCCAGCCGTGGTTCCAGCATCGAGATGGACCAAGCCCAGCAACCAACACCTGCATGGCAGATAAACACAGGCCCCCATCACTTACCTGACACAGGTTATCCAAGGGCAAAGACACTCTGTGCTGTGTGAACATTGGCTGTGCTGCTTTTAGAGACAGCTTTATGCCTGAAAACAGGTTCCTTTACAAAAGGCAGGTGGTGATGCCAAGCCAAAAACCCTGTCCAGAACTTGGTGCTACACAAACCTGACCCCTCATGCTGAAGCTGTGGGGGAACGTGGTACTGTGGTGCTCGCTTGGACACTACTTTGGTCAAGTCCAAGGTGTCAGCTTGGGCTTCAGTATCGAACCCAACAGCAGAACCAGCGGCAGCTTAGCATGTTGGTTGAGGACCGCGAGATCACAGCAACCACCAACACATCCACACAGTTCTCTCCAGCTGTCCATGAGGGCTCAGTTAGCTCAGAGAGTTCTAGGTCTGTGTTTGAGCACTGTCTTAGCTCTAAGCACTGGGGAGCTCAACGTAAGTACCCACAGCTCCCTTAGCACTGACAACAGGAGACTACATGCTCCTGTACCAGGCTCATCTGCACTTCCTTATTTATTTATGCCTGTTTTTTCTTTTGTCCTACCCTCAATTCCATCCCATTATCCTGGATATTGGAAAATTAACTATAAAATTCCTATTGTATTTTTTTTTTAAAAAAAATTCATTTCATTAATCCATAATCCAAGTCTTGGTAGTCTGTATTTTGAGTTGCTCATAAAATATTAATTTCTCCTCTATGAGACCTCAAAAACTACGAAAGCATGACAGGCCTAACCACACGCCTGAGCAATAACTGTAGAAGGGAACCCCATAGTCTTACCTGACAGGTAAGCAAATTGTTTCTTTAACTGATCCTGAATATCTGCAGCATAGAGGGGAATGATATCCTGATGCATGATTTCATCTGTGGAGGAAACAAAAAAAATTTGCATTGCAAAGTCATTTTATGTAAAATTTCACAGCAGACATCAAAAAAATCATGCCTAGAACACAAACACCCAGAAAACTATCCAAGTTTTGAAAAATACAGGAAAATGTCTTTCAGGTGTCTGCCAAGGGCAAACTTTTCTTTGAACAGCATATTGATAAAAGAGTAAAGTAATGTGGATTTGCTGACACTCAGAAGCAGTACAGGATCACTGAATCAAACACTGTAGAACTAATATCCCTCAGGAATGATGTTAAATAGTGGGGTTTTTACATATCAAATTCTATTTTTATTAAAACCTTCTCAACTCACACAAAGAAGAGAAACTTATGATCCCTCTAGCCTGTTGTCTAGTGTTCAAATACTCCAAGGCAACAGCGTTCAATAAGGTATGTAGAACAGGCTTGAAAGGACATCCTCACACTAAACACACACATTCACAGCTCTGATGTGAAAAGCACTGCTTAATCTTTTATCTCAGCCCTTCAACTTTAGCTTAATGACAAACATACTGCTTTCCCAAGTCTTAATTTTCTGCCACGGTGTTTGATCAGAGGTGCTTCCCGCAGCGTTTTTCCAGAGGTCAAGCAGAAACCCAAGTTTTGCTGACCACAATGAAGACCGCATGACAGAGTTGCCTCATTCATTAAACTATGATCTCTTTTTTTTTTTTTTTACAAGTAAACAAAAATCTTTACTCTTTTGCAATTTCTAAAAATCAATTATCCTCCATTTTTAACCTCATTGAAAAGCAGTGAAGGAATAACCTAGAGATTTTATTATTTGGTTTTGAACATTTCTTTTAATCTGGCATTGTATAAAGACATTTTGTTTTTAATATACGTTGAAATGCCATTAAGATAGACCCAAATCTGACACTCAGAACTGTGAACATTCACAGGAAAAGTAAGCAAAAACCCAAAAGTGATGTAAGGATAAGTGTCATCTGCCTTGAAGTACCAGCTGATCAAACAGAAGTGGAGCTCTGGCCCTCAAGGAAGGGACTTGCTATTACTGAGATCTTTCAAATGTGAGATCTTGAGGGGAGAGCTGCTCACTTTTGTAAGTGATTCTTATGTGTGCAAAATTCTGAGAACTGCAATTATTTGAGAACAGCCCCTACTCCCCACCCCCCCACC
>NW_009650084.1:932025-953832 GCF_000708025.1 Charadrius vociferus
CCCCACCCCCCCCACTTTCAGTTACTTCTTCCAGATAAGCAACAACTTATATTGGGAAACAAAACTCCTCTGTTCTTTTTCAGCCAGTCTGGCAGAGGAAGACCCATGACCACTGTCAAGGTCACACGCTGATTAGAGCTATTTTTCGGCATCTGGTGAACTGCTGCTTGATCAGAAGACCTCTGCATACCATGCTGTCAAATCCATAAGTGGATACGTTTAACTGTTAAGTCATATTTCACCCAGACCTTCAGTTATGTCATCATCTTCATGTTTTTAAGAGAAAACTGAACACGCATCTTTCCAAAGTCCAATCTCAGATGGCTAAGTAAGTTCCAGAAGAGGGGACCCCCATCCCCCTCCAAGGGAAAAAGGATTTCTTTTTGCTGTCAGTGCTTTTTAATATAAGGAATCCTCCTGTAGCGGTGTTTAAGAAACTAAACACCCCTGCTTCTAGGCAAACCAATGCCTGCAGGTGGACCCAGTTACCTGAATGTAACCTATTATGGGATCAACGCCTAATTTTTTGGTGGAAGGTGGGAAAATGGAGAAGAATGTAATCAGTTAGTAATATGCCATCCTGCCTACAGTCACAGGCAGAAATAATTTTCATTATTGCAGCACAAGCATGTAATAAAATAGGCATGTTTTGCATACATAAGTAAATACCTGGCCCATACCATTCAAGCGGGCAAGATGCTCCTAAGTCAGGGAAACTCTTTATGTTTCACAGATACATGATGGTCACCATTTCCTCGTGTATCTGTGTGATCAATCCCACTGCAGTTCTGACTTCTGCCAGGTAAAGATGCAAGTTTAGATCTCCCTGCCCCAGTGTTCTCTCTGACAGGAACAGCAGCTTTTGCAGTCAGCACAAGGCAGCCCACAACCTTGTGGTCAAATACTGTTTCACTGAAAAGACAGTATTTTCCTCCCCCTGGTTTTAAACTCACTTTTAACAGTCAGCATGTTTGCAACTGGAGGAGCTGTACACTGTGCCTGTTCACAGATGGAAAAGCTCCAGAAGCCCTTTCTTCCGCACTCTCCTCCGCCAAGGCACAGCCCACTTCTCATCTTGCTGATCTGCTTTCATCACACTCTTCAGGAAGCAGAATATGTGTTAAGATTGAGCTGATTTTCAATAATTTGAAACAGCTGAGATAACAAATAGCAGTACAAAACAACACCAGAAAATGGAACTGCTGAACAGTTTGCATTCAGCAGCTTGACGGGATACACCTGAACCCAGTGTCAGTGCTCACAGATTCAGCCAGAAATCTCCCTCTACTACCCCATCTCTTTTCAGAGAAGATGCAATTGTAAACACTCATTGCTCCGCATCACTTCCTTTATATTTAGCATCCCTCTGGAAAGGGGAGTTCATCACAGTTTGTCTGGGACTGAATCTCATTTCACTTTAAGTTTGTCCATCTTTACCTGAATATGCTATGTCCTTAGCAGAATAAGGTAACAAAAGGCATCCAAGCTAAACAGACTGCGAGGGCACACGCTCCTTACACTCGTGGACTTTGGGGAAATAATTTCTTGGAAATATTCTTTCAATAGAGAACCTGCCACCTGCTACAGTCTTTAGGGACAATTTCCATTTTAGTAAAGCTAATTAAGTGCACATTAAAATACAGAATTAGTAAAAATCTGTTCACTGTTTTCTAAGGAATTTTTATAGGTTCAAACTCTACTTCCATTTACATGTATTAACATTTACACAGCCCGTGATTTTCCCCTCTTCTACCTTGACTGCTTCACTTAGCGTTTTCAAAACGGAGACCTAAGAGTTTGGCTGGTTTACTGTGTCTAAAATTCATGGCTGAAAACAGGTGCTCGCACCAAAACATGCTAGAATATCCAGTCTTTCCTGAATAGCTCATTTAAAGAGTTTTACAGAGCAGTCTGCCTAAAATAAAGCCTGTGGGATTTATAATTCACCTGCTATTGTGGGTACTAACAAACAGTAAAATAAGGTTCTGTAAAGTTATTACTGCTTTTTTTATCATTATTTTTTAAGACTGAGCACACATAATAGCTGAGAATGCACAAAGATATTTTTTTTCCTAAGCCAACAACTGGAGGTTTTTTAAAAAACACATTATCTAGTGTTTAAATTATGAGTATAAGACAGGACAGAACTGTCACCTTGCTAACATAAAGGAATCAGTTAAATATGTGGTTCTCATCTGAAAAAGCCATTCTCTTTAAAAATGTGAACCAGTCTTCCAGATATATAATCTAATTCAATTTTAAATCTTGCCTTGATAGTTCTGTCTCTATGATGGAGGAAGACGGCTTAGGGGGGCCTGACCCAGTCCCACCCAAGGCCCCTGACTGTGTTTCAAATGAAGCAGGATGACGTATTTAAGCACAAGGGCACAAAGACAACTTGTGCTTGAGTTACCTGGTGCCAGTAAGCCCTGAAGAAACCCGGACCTGAGAAAACGATCAATGTCACTTAAGTCAAGATTTTCACTTATTGGCAAAAGGCTCCTCTTTCTATTCCGATCAAATCCAAACTCATCATCATTCGGAGTTCCCCTGACATGCTGAAGCAAAACCATTTTAACAGAAGATGACACTGGAGGGGAGTCTGAACACACATATGTACCTACATTACATGGAAGGAAGCCTCCCAACATGACTCATGAGCCTCTTGTGCCGAGCCAGGTGGAATCGCACCACACTTTGAGTAAGTCTGCATGAAAGCCTATGGCCATTACTTTATACCAACTTGAAAGCCAACCTGCTTGTACACGCATGGACACAATTATGCCTTTCAGCACAGATCCTAGTAGCACACCATTATGCAGACTACAAATAATTTTTCCTTCTCCTCTTTCCGAGTCAGCAAGATTTTCCTGAAAACATGTTGATGGCTTCTTCATGAAATTCATGCCTTAAATTGAAAAAATAATGTCTTTTTCTCAACCAGTTTTGTTTTGCTTCTCCTGTGGAACAGCCTACCCACCCAAAGAGTTGAATGCCTTTTATGAAGGGGGTCTTCATGTGAAGCACCCTCCCATCTGGTAATTATAAATGCAAGATAATGACTTTCAGAACAGTCCCTTCATCTCTCAGCCCCAAGGCAAACCTTTCATTTCCTCATTCTTCCCTCTTCATCTTCGCGCCCCGACCACCATCACTAACAGTCAGCTCCTTTGTGTAGCCCCCAAAGGAGGAAGGGCCAGAGCAGCTGAGCTGGTGAAGATAGCCCTCTTCCGCACTAAGCCGCATAAAACTAATTAGCTAGTCAAGACGGCAGGGGAGCTCTCCAGCTTTAGAATTGAATTTTAAAAATTGTTGCTGAATAGTGATGATGCCTGCAAGCTCTGTGCTAGATGTGCTCAGGCACAAGAGCTGCAGACCCAACTGCTCAGGTCCATGTGGTATTTTGTAGCCACACCAGGCTGATGATAGGTGTTCATGCAAGTGTTCATAAACTAGGTATTAAAACCTCACCAGTCCAAAATAGCTTTAGGAAGAGTTCATTTCTATTTTATTTGACTACATTGCCACCAAAACAAGGGGCCTGGGAAAGCAGGTGATTAAGCCTCTGGAATTTTCATGTAAAAGGCAGCTGTCAGCTAATGTGTAGTTAGGAAGGAAATTATCACCCGGGTAAAACAGCACTCTCGCAATTTGTTTGGTTTTGGTGAGCTAAAATATCCCAAGTAAGCAGGAAATATGAATTCTTCACCTCCACCAGGATCCCAGTTGATAGCACAAACAGAAATAAAGCAACCTAGCACTCCAAACAGCTTTGTATGGCACTGAGTGTCCAAAAAATATTTTGAATGATACAGGCATGTAAGAATTTTACTTGTAAAAGCGTTAACAGTCTACACCTCCCATTCCCTCTCCTACTCAGAAAAGACAGTTTCCTTTCAAGAACCCTGGTGTATAAAAGAGATACTCAAGTTGAAATACTTTTACTTTTCAGAAAATCATGCTTTATATAAGTTCCTTTTCTGCGGCTTTATTAACATCAGTTCATTTTCTAGGACTGTATAGCCTAATGCCACAATACGCACAGAACGGCATGACCACGTAGCCCATTGCTGCAATAGGCTAGATTGGAATCCCATACATTTTCAGTGTTAAATAAGGATCTAGTTGAGTGGTACTGCCAAAGAAAAATCTAAAACCTTAGGAGCGATGTTCCCTCTATTATAAGCCCATGCACAGCGGACAGAGGCACTTATTGTTTGAGTGGTGTTTTTAATGCCTCATGCATCTGAAGCCCTGGCTATTCAGACCTTTCACCGAGTCTATGATATTTCTGAAGCACTTTTCATAATCCCTAAGTTTTTGGTAATATTTAAATGATTCCATTGAAATACAACTTGATAACTCTTCTTGTTTAATCATACCTGAAGAAAACCACAACCACTTAGAAGACACATAAATTAATCCCAAAAGGCTGCAATTCCAGAATTTAAATACAAGAGGCAGGAACTTTTTCATGGGTGAAATAAGTAGAAAAAAATCTCTGTATTATATAGATGCCTACTGAATCACCTGCTTTACCCAGGTAATTCCTGCTTCTTGTAATCATAATCAAAGAAAAAAAATGTCCACCTGTTTCTTCTTTGAGATCACAGAGTTGGAGATTTGGCACAGGACTATCTACAAAGCTGTGAGGATGATGGTTCAGTTTCAGGTAGGGAGAATAATCACTGATCCTTCTTTTTAATAAAAAAAAATGAGATATACAGCAAATGCAGCGCAGCTAGGTTAGCACAAGATGACAAGAGGTGTAACAGACCCCATTTTCTTGACTCAAATTATGAAATACCTGTTTAAAAGCATACTTTGAAAGCAACCAACATTTTGGGTTCTTTCAAACTCTTCCCTAAAACTTTTGGATTTGACCACTTACTATGCATGTCAAAGGACGTATTTGTTTTTGTTCTCTTCCACCTCCCCTTTTGAAAAAGGCAACAAAGTTCTTTGTCTGAATTTGCCTAAATAATATCACCTCAAAATGCAATCAGTGAAAATATAATCCTCTCTCTTCCATACATAGTAGATGTACTCACAGGATACTATGTGCTACGAGTGCTAAATACTACAGCTTCCTCCTCATCTGCTTCATCAGTCACACCTACTTGACACACGTCCTCTGTAGGCCCACAGCTTCTCAGGGATCAGCTTTAAGTTTGGATACGGCTTACAAGGATGATCACATATTAGCTAATCTGTAACTAGAAGAAAATTATGTAATAATTAGGAAGTCAATCTAGGGATCAACAAGATGACCCAGTATTTATCTGTACTTGAAGAAAATGAAAATCTAAAGCAAGATGGGGGGCGAGGGGAAGATGATGTTGCAGTTTCTGCAAGAAATCTGAAAGTGTTACCAGTTACAGCATCTAATCTGTTTTGCCATCCTTTTGCTTCATACAGTGCTTAAGTGCACCCAGTTTGTTTTGGTGAGAAATAGATCTTCTTCATGCTATTTCAAGTGATAATATTAATTACTCCCTTCCCAAACTGAGAAGGAAGGGGAACTTTGAATCATGCCACACAACCATATTATAGCACAGATTTTGTTAGCCACAAAAAGGACTTAAAAATAAAGGGCAGCAACACTGTCACATGTACTTACTACCTAAAAGTAAAAATTAACCCAGTGCGTATGGCATGCCCTTACTATTGCAACAATAATATTCCCCTCATCCTCTTTCCAGGTTGTCCTGAAGAAAGCCAAGCCTGCTGATAAACCCTTTGCTGTTCTTGCAGGATAGTTTCAGACTGCTGGGAACCACACCCCTAAAACAGGGTTAAAATATTGCCAAAACTACAGCATCATTAACTCCTTAATACTGCAAATCATGCTGAGTGTATAGTACAAAAATATTGCAAAAGTATTAGATGTACTTAATCACCTACAAGCAGCAGATTTTGCTAGAAGCAAAGATTTTTTTTTTTTAAATGCAGAAATATTAGATACAGCCTGAGCAGCAGAATGTTCCCCTATCCAGCACTGAAGTGATAAGAAGGTGAGTGACCCAGATGTGTCTCACTGAGTACTTAAGCAAGCAAGTCTCCATGGAACGACAAAAATATTGGATTTTGCCAACTGCACTTAATAAGTTTTAATGCTCCGAGAAAACTGTTATGGGAATTTTGCTTTCTAACTACTAAAACCTTGCAAAGAAGGGGGAGTCTTACAAATACAGAAAATAGAAAGATCAACTCTGAATAAAAGAATTGCATGCAAATTATAGGACTCATCTTCAGCGTGACTTAAAAACAAATGATGCAATCACACAGCTTAAACACATATGCTAAAGAGGACATCTTTTCAGGCAACCAAACCGAAGACTCTTGTCCACTGAAACCACCTGCTTTCAATCCTCCCTGTGCAGAAAAATACATATCTCAAAGCATGCCCCAAAGCTTTAACTGAAAAGTCAACACGCACAGGACCAGCTGCATGAGTACTTGGCAATTCTACTAAGTGGAATGTTATTTTTGTGTGATACTTTGGAAGCAAGAGAAGATTTTAAACACTCTGTGATTTTACTCTTGATCTGAAAATTAAAATCCCTTTTATAAAATCACAAAGTGGTAAAATCTCATTGCTTATTGGACACATCTATTCTGGAGAGAAATTATAGCAGTGCCAACAATTTTGAGGTTGTCACAGGATGGTTTGGTTGGAAGGGCCCTTCAAAGATCATCTAGTGCAAGCCCCTGCCACAGGCAGGTACATCTTTCACTAGATCAGGTTGTTCAAAGCCGCATCCAACCTGACCTTGAACAATTCTGGAGATGGGCCATCCACAACTTCCCTGGGCAACCAGTTCCAGTGTCTCAACACCCTCATCATAAAAAAATTTCTTCCTTATGTTGAATTTAAACCTGCCCTCTTTCCATTTAAAACCATTGCCCCTTATCCTGTCACTGCAGACCCTGGTAAAAAGTCTTTCTTGAATTTTATCATTTCAATGATATGGAAGATGGCTAGAATCGCTGGTAACAAATTATGTATTTTATGGTATTCTGACACAAGCGCATTTTTCCATAAAACTGTACATCTATAAACTAATGTTTTGAAAGGGGATGTGAAGCACTTCATGGGTGTGAGAGAGAAGGAAGAGCTAAGCGTTCACTAAGTGGTTTATTTGGAGCTGAGTACTAGTTTTCAGCTAAGACACATTCACTTGCAGGCGTTTGTAAACTTCCCAGTTCTTGGGACTCTGACTACCGATGACTTACAAAGAAGAGGTTGCTGAGTTCATAACCAAACTGCCTGCCCCAACTTATGACACAGATGACAGAGTTGTTAACGAAGCAGCTCTTGAAGCACTGTGGCTTACTGCCCAATTCCATTAAAAAGATGAAACCCATCAAGTATCTCTCTAAAGCACTGCTAATATTAACACCTTCAGGTAATACAGAGGCAGGACATGGTTTGGCATCTCTCACAGGCAGCTAAGGAGTCCTTTAACACAACACAGTCACATCTGCTGCTCACATCCAGCATTTTGTAGGCAGCGTGCTAGAGGCTGGGCAGGAGCCTTCCCTCCTTTGCTTTACAGATCCCCATTTTCACCTTTTTAAGGTCTCAAACGAACCATCCGTTCATTATCCAATCTGAGAATTTGACACATGGTTGCATTGACTAATCAAAGTCTGGCCCGGTAAGCAAGGAGTTATTTTTGATGGAAACAGACTGTGCAAAACAAATCAGTGAAGACATGTCTTGGATTTATTTCAATGTCTCATCTGCAAAAAAAACCATTAGATTCTGTTTTGGTAAGTACAACAGTCTAAGTGGATGTTACCTCTATTTTGAGAGGTAGTTTTGCTAGACTTTTAAGTCCAAAGATTGACAGCTATCTCTTAAAAAACTGCCTTTTTGGGCATACAGGGAAATTACTTAAGCTTCCTAGAACAAAAAAAACAAAACAAAAAAAACCCCAACTTTGTTTTCTGAGTACCTAATACAAAGCAGATGCCTATTAAAAAAGTATCAACTTGCTGTTTGTTAAGAGAAGCCATGGTCCATAAATCATCAAGTGAAATGCAAAATCCTTGCTTAGAACTTAAAAAACAAAACCCTGTCTTGTTCAAACTGAGAAGTGAATAGATACATCACTTATTCTGAATTAGATGACCTCCACAATTTCTCTCACCTAAGCGAGCATGAAAACAGAAAATGAGACTAAGCACAGCGGAGCTGAATTTTCTTTGTTACAATTCCACAGGCTCTGTGGAATGAAGGTTTATAAAAGCCAGGGTCTTTAAAAAGCACCATGAGTGACTGCTCTTCCATTTTTAAAGGCCTTGGGTCTTCTGCACAAAACAGAAATGCGGTAGGGCTGCGTTTTGAAGACAAAAGCCATGTAAATGAAAAAAATTCTGAATATTTGATACTTAGAGAAGTGTCTGAGAAACAACTTCTATAAAAGCATTTGAGGAAACATATAAGGTTCCCTTCATATCAAGATAACACGGTAATGATGGGAGGCAGAATCTCTCATACGTCATATGCAGTGATGAGGCTCAAGAGCAAACTCTGACCTTGAACTTCCCTGGTGGTGGGTATTCTCATCTGGAGTCCATTTGACCTCACTGCACAGTCTGCTCCTTTGAGACTGAATGAAGGTTAAAACAAACAAACAAAAAGCCAAATGAACAAAAAAAAGGTCACATCAGTGGTGTTAAGATGGGGATTTACTTTTAAAAACCTGGCCCTAGGTCCCGGCAAGTACCAGATTTCAGTAACACCACTGAGGGGCTCTATAGAAGCTTGGAGCATTTATTTTAGTTTTTAAAGGACACTAACACTTATTTGAAAGGAGTGAATGTCTTCACTGAAACTTTGCACAGCAAAGGGATGAGAGGCAACAGTCAGACACTACAGCATGGGAAATTCCAGTGGAATGCAAGGGAAAAAATGCACCTTGAGAAGAGCCAAGCACTGGAACAGGTTGCCCACCAAGGCTGAGCGATCTCCAGGCTTGGAAAGATATAAAACTCAGACAAGTTTCCAAGAAACCTGCTTTAAAGTTAGTCTTGCTTGAAACAAGAGGCTGGACTAGGCAGCCTCCCGGGGTTCCTTCCAACCTTAGTTTTCTGTAATTCTGAGCTAATTCCCTGGTGAAAAGTCCCCAAACCCACCTCACAATCCCGGAAAGAAAAGAGAAACTTCCAACAGAGATATCACTGCTGTACAAGAAATAAACACATACAGACTAAACTGTGTACTAAATTCAGTGTTTTCACTTTAAAAATTAATACCGAATAGGGTAAAATTTATTTCTGTTGACACACCTGCTGTATCTCAGGCTAATAAAAATCTGTCTACCACTATATATTACACGGTACATCAATTTTCTGGAAAACAAAACTAAAGCAAAAAAAGAAAACTTGCTCTTCCAAAGAACAGAGAAAAAGGGAATATCCTAGAGTCATGATGAAGTAGGTCTGCTTTCTAAAAAGATCTAGCAAGTAATTTGTTTCATGAGACCCATTCACAACCCTCCAGAAGGGTTCAGCTTCACAGGATGGACAACTATCACCCAGTAGCAGACCCCTTCCCACTGCAGTACTATAGCTCTGAGAAGATCATATCATACCTGGCTCATAAGCAAACAAGCATGGTACTGACTTGCCTTGTTTTCCTCCTTTCAAACAAAGCTTTGTCACGTTCTTAACATGGAGACACAGCAAATGGTCGCAATTCATCCCTTGCACCATTCGTTCCCCGACATGTGACTCTGCTGTGCCTGACTCCAGCAGCTGAAGGGAGTCCACCTTCATTGCAAATAAGGCTGAGACAGATTTTATGGACACTCCCCTCAATTACAAGCACACACAGAAGACCTCTGCCGGGACTCCAGTCATCCTCTTTCCACATTTCCCTCACCTGCAAAGAAAACTAGGAGAACCTCCACAAGGGATCCTCCATAGGATCCTGTCCCTTGGAGAAAGCCTGCTAACCCCTGGGGATCCACAGCCACAGACAGGCAGAGCTGGCTCCGCACCCCACTACTGCAACACCCAAATCGTGCCAGAAACTTTTCAGTCTTGCAACGTACCTACAAGGCTGGAGGTGCTTTCACCCCTTAGATGCTTTCACCCTTTAGATGCTGAAAACCAGAAACAGCATTGCTCGCAACTACCTGCACAGTCTTTAAGCAGAACAGAGACTCAACTCCTGCGTCAATATCCCAAACCAATCCTCTCTTTTCAGTCTGTCCGCCCTTTTTCCCCACCTTCCTAGCCTTGCTCTCTGACGTGGACCAACAAAGGAATTCCCTAAGATGACATTTTTTTCCTTGGAAATCTTCACAGGGTTGAGGATAGAAAGATGGGTGTCTGAGACCTCTCCTTTGCTCTCATTCCCTCCCCTCTGCTGACTGTAGACACAAACCCTCCCACCCCTGTATAGCGCTCAGGAGGAAAAGGAAGGAACAGTCTTGGGGAAAGGGACAAACACTCTGCCCACTTTGAATACAAAATTTTTCAACAGATCCGGGAAGAAACGATCTCTGGCACACTGAACACACCTACAAAAAGCAGGCTTGGTAGTTGCTAACAAAAGCAGCCGTGCTCACTTATTTCTCAGTAATCAAACACAGATTAAGACCCCTTATTTTAAACTTGGCAACTTATACAAATAGTCCTGGCATGGCTACATATGCACCATCGTGATTTGACAAAAAAAACCCACTCCCTGGTTCTGCAGTTTAAACAGACACCCCCTTTCTCATACAATAATCATCCGTTTCCTAAATCCGCCCTTCCCCTCAGCACAGACAAGGAAGCACGTAAAGACCAGAAGTTACTCAGGCTAATTAATCCCTCCACCCTTTCCACCTGGCTAGCCTCACCTTTCTTAAATCTTTCATTCATTCCTCCTCAGCAGCATGCCTTTTGGCATTGCCCCTAGTAGCACGGAGTACTACTGAGAAGCAAAGCACTCAGACTCACATGTTGATAATTTAATTAGTAATACTAATTAAAGATTAGTAAGAAGATCCACCCTTCAGTTAGAAGATCTACCTTCACATACCTGTTTCATTTAAATTTGACATTTCAAAAGCACCAGCTTTGGAAGGTTAGACACCGGTCCATTGACTCAGTGCTCTTTCTCAGGTCCTCCTCTGCAACAGTCACGCATACCAGAAGCAGAAAACAGAACTGGAAATGCGAATTCAAACACCAGAATAAGGAAGCAATTTTTGCTTGTCCCTATTCCACAAAACACGCTTTCAGTTTTGCAATGGACTGTAGCTGCGCTATTAACAGCAAATAATATCTCCACTGTTTCATTATATCTTAACAGAAACAAGATTCCTATAGAAAGCTTTGACTGAAGGAATTTAAGAAATAATGCATTTTAGATTAACCCTCCTATACTAACAACTAGGGGATGCCAAATCGTATCCAGTGAAAGAAACTGTTTTTTCCCCCTCCCTCAAATAGGGATCAGGAGAAACTATGTATCCGATATTTACATAAAATGCAGTGAACTGAATATTAACTCCCCCCCGTAATTCAGGAACATCCTGACAGCTCTCTGCAACAGCAAATTCTCCTGGTAAGCTTTAGCAGTGGTTCTGATCACCATAATGACTGCATGAGCGAATCCTGAACAAAGTACCTTCCACGTAAAATACAGGAATAGATTCAGTGGACACATCTGATGTATTGAGAAACACATCTGCAAATAAAAGGATACACTGCAAATTTACACAAGGACAGGACACACACACCCGTAACAATAAACTGTATTTATATAGGAATGTACACAAAAAGAGTACAACTTCTGCCTTTGTACTAACACACATCCCATTTTCCCCAGTAGGATAACGTTATCTGACAGAGTTCCTGCCTGACCTGCAATCAAGTAACTAAGAAAATTTGAAAAACTAGACACACCTGTGCTTTTCTTCAGAAGGAGCCACAGTTCAGCAACATCTTTGTAGAGCAAGGAGATCAGGCTTAAGGTCATGTTGCTTCTAATCGATTTAGTGCAAAATAGTTCCGGAGACAGTGACCTATTTATCTGCGAGCCCGTCTTCAGTGCAAAATGAGAGCGCAAAACTCCATCTTTCAGTCAAAGCCAAGCCACCGGGGACACAATACCCTTCTTCAAATTACATGCAGAGCAACTGTGCCTGTCAGGAGGCTGAACGGTCCCCCGAAAGGCTAGCCGGTTGCTGGTTACTTACCACTTCTCTTCCTGCATAAAGCACGGGCATGCATTAGATGCAAGCTGTTTGCTTTCAAAGTGAACACACGTACTGTTCAAACATTATCAGGGTAAGAACGCATTAAAAAATTAATTCTAAGCGTGCCTTGTCAAGAACCTTGCTTTAAGAGCCCTGGTTTTAACAAATGATGATCGATCCAGTAAATACACCACCTTTTTCTGCCACCCACCCCTTCTCCACACAGGGAAACTGACTGCCCAAGGGGCAGATGTCCTTTTCCAATGAACCTTTGGTTAGAAAGTTCCTCAGAAATGCATCCAGCGTTTCCTGTCTGTGAAGGAACTCTCACCCACGTGTCTTGGGTGGAACCAAACTGGGATGTTTTCCGTGGTGGTAAACCCATCAAGCACCTGCTCCCGAAGAAGGAGCCTACCCAAAGCAGCAGGAACTGCTGAAAGGACATCTTTCAACTTACGAAGTCACCTTAGTAGAATATGCACAAATGTCATTTGTAAGAAAATGGGAAATAAGGTAACAGATAATAAAATCAACTATAGCCAAAACATCCCACGTGATTTTTCAGACATGAACGCTCAGCCATCTTGCTTTACTTGATCCTTTAAAGTAATTGTCCAGTGACAGACTACCTGTTAATTAATACACTTGAGATTAGTTACCGGCAATCCAGACTCACCAATACAAAGAGCAGGAGTGACAGCAACAACCATATGAAAACAAACCGATTGTTTTTCCTCACTTCACGGTGTTATAAGAGCCTTTTCCCAACAAGAGAGGTCAAGGAAAGAGGCCAGCGAGGATAAAAAGCTTGGACTGATGGTTGCATCTGTTCACAAAATCCCACTTACAGATGGGGCAAAGCTCAGCTTTAGCTTCAGCACTCCCGGCCATCAACCAATCCCACAAACCCAAACCAACCCAGATCACCCACAGACCCACACCAGAGGTTATTTTCTGAAGTGTCCCCACATCTGTGTTCTCACCACTTATCTGCCGTGGGGCAGGAACTGTTGATAATCCCAAACCAGTCAGCTGTATTGTAATAAATCTACTATCTATATAAGCAGCTCTATTCAGTGCACAGTATTAAAATGTGACCTGAAGAATATAATTGAGGTAATTTATTTTAAATTCTGCTGTTTCATTTTGGGGCCAGTTACATTTCGTGCTGTGTCAAAACACAAGAGTTTCCTAAGCAATATCCCAAGTTTTTAATTAAGGTAGATTCAAAAGAAATAACACTCCTTAGAAATGTTTTACTTAACTGTTCTGTATTTTACAAGGACATTACTAGCATATTTGATTTTCAAGAGAGCTCAAAATTAGTGAATGAGTCTCCACACCACTCCCACAAGTCATGTAAATACTCAAACATGTGAAAGTTGAGACGGAGCAAGTGACCTGTCTTGGATCAGATAACAGCATCTGTCGCAATGTCAGAAACAGGATCGACATCTTGTCTCGGCTCTAGTTCCTCCTTTCCAGGACTGTCACCTAACCAGCTTGGCGGAGGTGCGTACTCCTAGATCAGTATCTTGACTTGTAGTCCTCAGGCAGAGATCACAATTCACAGCATTTTATTTCTAGCTGTTATGCTACAAGACTTCCAGGAAGAAGAGTCTTAGAGCAGCCACAAATCCTACTACATATGATATACCATATGCAAGTATACACACTGATACTCATTTCTTTCTTAACAGCACCAAGCCAGTCTCAAACATTTGCTAGCGAGAATCCTCAGCAATATGCTTGGCTGACTAGATATGACTGTTAATATTAACAGGGGTTTGCTGTCACCTGGAAAACAGCATGCTGGAAACCTAACTCTTGTTATCCAAAGCGTTATGCAATGATACAGGAGTGCTTTCCAAACATGCAAAGAGAGGGAGAGGAAGCTTTATGGACTTCCTTCAGACATTAAAACCAACTGAAAGAGGAGTTACCCTTCTGAGAAGGGTGTATCACTCTCACCCACACCCATTCAAGTAAGACAGAGGAACCTAGTATTTTGGCAAGCTGGCTACTTCCTTAAGGAAAAAAAAAAAAAAGAAAAAAAAAAAAGAAGAACAAAGAAAAAACATGAATGTAAAAGAAGCACCTAAAGCATGTTGGCTGTGCTTGCTCTCATTGTCAAGACAGAGAGGAAGTATAAACTCACGTATTAATCAACACTGCCTGTTCCAGAACCCCTTCATGTTGTACGTCATGTGGACAACCACCTCTCAACAAGCTTCTGTCTTCAGAGGAAACAGTAGAGCAAGTAATTCAGATGAAAACCAAGTACTAGTTAAAAAATAACCTAATTTCTGGGACTAGTGCAACAGACGCATATGATATCCATTACCCAGGCCTCCACCTAGCTTCATTCTAGCCTTTGAATCTCCTAAATACACAGTTCCTGGACCAGTCAGGATCTAATAATGACCATGACTAAGAGCACCAAAATATAGCAATGTTTGTTTCAATCTTACGACGCTCCAGTATTAACCAACTAAACACACCTTCACCTCTCACTTTCAAGACCCAGAGTGTCATTAGACTGAACAACACACATGAAGAAACGGTACTGCGAGCTCAGCCTGTGCTGTACAGGAGACTCGGAGCCTGCTCCTGCCTCTGGGGAAACTGGTCTCAGCTCTCTGGCAAAACAGTGGTTAAGGCAAAGGTGATTTTTTTTCTAGCAGTTCCATTCTGCACAGAAAGCTTAAAATTTCACTGGGCTAGAGACACTACAGGATCCTGTGAAGCAAAGTATGAAACACCCTCCTGAGAAAAGAGGGCTCCTGCCAGTTACGGAATGCATTTTTATATTAGCACTCTATTTTGGAGCGTGCGCGTGGGGGAAGTGTTGGTTCCAGGTTATAATACCCGCTCTCCTTGCTGTGCACTTCAGAGAACAGCAGCAAGAAAGAACAAACAAGTCAAAGCACAAAACCCCTCCCTGGCCTTCACGATCCAGTTTGAAATAACCAGAGAGAAAAAAACATGGTATGTGGGCATGTATGTTAGCAACAAGACTTAGGGGCGAATTTAAGCTCCATTAAAATGCACGGGAGCAACAGCCTGACTGAGAAAATATACGTAGGTAACAGGTATATTATAAATGCAAGGAAATCCGTGTCAACTCTACTCATGCGCTGTGCTCAGGTTAAGATCTCCCTGCCACCTCAGAATGGGCTGTGAGCGATGTACTCCAGCCCACATCGCAGAGGAAAGTGCTGTGTGAGAAGGTCTTAAGGGATGCATGTGAAGTCAATTGAGGGTAAAAGGCTGTGTCATCCGAGTTTCATGAAACCCAGCGAAGGAAGCTATGACAGTGGCTTAAACATACAGAATCACAGAATGGTCAGGGTTGGAAGGGCCCTCCGGAGATCATCTAGGCCAACCCCCCTGCCAGAGCAGGGTCACCTATAGCAGATTGCACAGGATGCCATCCAGGTGGGTTTTGAATGTCTCCAGAGTGGGAGACTCCACACCCTCTCTGGGCAGCCTGTGCCAGTGCTCTGTCACCCTCAAAGTAAAGAATTTCCTCCTCATGTTTAGATGGGACTTCCTATGTTCAAGTTTGTGCCCGTTGCCTCTTGTCCTATCACTGGGCACCACTGAAAAAAGACTGGTCCCATCCTCCTGGCACCCTTCCTTTAAGTATTTATAAGCATTGATAAGATCCCCCTCAGTCTTCTCTTCTCCAGACTAAAAAGACCCAAGTCCCTCAGCCTTTCCTCATAAGAAAGATGTTCCTTTCCCCTAATCATCTTTGTAGCCCTTTGCTGGACCCTCTCCAGCAGATCCCGGTCTTTCTTGAACTGGGGAGCCCAGAACTGGACACAGTACTCCAGATGCAGCCTCACCAGGGCAGAGTAGAGGGGGAGGATGACCTCCCTCGACCTACTGGCCACACTCTTGGTGCACCCCAGGATGTCATTGTCCCTTTCCACAGAGCTGCCCTCCAGGAGGTCAGCCCCCAACCTGTACTGATGCATGAGGTTATTCCTCCCCAGATACAGTACCCTATACTTGCCCTTGTTGAATTTCATTAGGTTCCTCTCTGCCCAACTCTCCAGCTTGTCCACGTCACGCTGTATGGCAGCACAGCCTTCCGGTGTGTCAGCCACCCCTCCCAGTTTTGTGTCATCAGCAAACTTGAGATACTGTACTTGCTTAATAAAGCACATGCAAGTGTGCAGCATGACAGTGGCAACATTCACAGTAAAGGATATTAAAGCTTGATAAGTTCAACATTAAAGTATAATTATTAAACATATTTTTCCTTCAGGAGTGTGGCACTTATCAAAAAGCACAACAACAAAACGATGTGGTACTTTGTGGGATTCAGCATGACAAAAGCTATCCTTATAGGATCATCTTTAGCATAACGTAAATGTATGTGGTATGTAAAAAAACCTAGCAAAATACACCTAACACACCTGTAACCACAGAATTTATAACTGGGTGGAGTTTTGGAGACATTGCACAATATGATGCATCATCTGTTGGCATCTAGTTTAGCATCCTAGACTATTTAAAAGCCCTATTCATTTTCTCCTTCTAATTCTTCTTTATATTTTTTTTCAAAGCATGAATGCAAAGAAAGGTTTCATTCTTTTTAAAGTCATCAAGCATTCAAAATTTCCAATTCTGTCTGGTTTACATCAAAAGATTCCGAAGTATTGCAAATGAGTTTATATAAACATTATACATTCATACACACACACATGTGTTCATATAAATCCATTACACAAAGCAGCTTGTTAAATCCCCATGCAGCAACACTATTTTGAAATTCAACTTGGATGCTAAGTCATCAAAAAAGGTCCCTGTATCACATCCAAACCCAAATTTAAGCAAGCATGAGCAATCAAAACTTGTGATCAGAGAAAAACAATAAAAGCTGCCATCCATGAAGAAAGAAACTACTTCCATGAAAATGAGCATGCTGGTAATACCAATAGTTGCTGGAGCACTTTAAAGTGAAGGGTGCTGTTCAATTAATAGGATGAAGCCTGCAATCTTTCAAAAAGATATTGCCAGGAAGAAACATAAGGAAAGCTACTGAGGAATTACATCTTAGAAGTACACTTTGCACTGTAAGACAATAATAAACTTCAAAACTTTGAAGATTACACACCCCTTACACTCGGTATCTGAAAAGCAAAACAAAAAGCAAAAGAAGGCTTCAGTAATTTTTAAGGAAGTGTAACACTCCCATCAGGGATGGCACATCTCCGACCTCATGACCACAGTTAGAGTTTCACCCCAAAACCGTGACAGCAGCCTGGCCACTGAATGCAGTTATCACACATCTGTTTCCATTTCTAATTTCAAAATTATATCTTTTGGGTGTTCTGTGAACTGAATTTCAATCAGTTTATATTTTTCTATTTACACGTCCTTTCTAAACAAGGTCTCACAAGTATTTAATCATAGGCCTCTCCTTCACCGTGCTGCAGGATTTACCGAGGTTTCTCATTTCAAAAAGACACAAAACCCAGACTTTTCTTGAGGTCAAATTTAATCACGCAGGAGTTAGCAGTAAAACACTGTATCCTGCACTATTTGGTGACAGTTCTGTTTGCCCACAGCTGCAAAAGCCAACAAAGAAATGCGTGTGACCTTTTTAACTTCAGAAGCAGCGGTACTCCGAACAGCAGTGCCTGCAATGAGATGTAGCTACTCAGACTGCACTGGGGTGAGAAAAAGAGGACTCCTAGCTCTGTGCTGAAGTTGCCTGCAGCAGTATTCAAAATTCAGCAGATGGGATATTGCAGTCCGGTAAGAATTGAAAATTGTAATTAAAGGCGGAAATCAAATCACCACTGACGTTAGATAAAAGGTAGGACTAAAATTCAGGAAAATCAAGAGGATGAGATCCATTTTTATAGCAGCAGAGGGATTAAAGGAGCAAGTGGAGGAGATAAGAAAAAGAAATTGATGAGGAGTTTAGTGGCAACAGAAATGATAACCTAACAGTGAGTAATGACAACAGATACACATGATCAAAGCAGCACAGGAATTGAACTCAGGAAAAACAGGCTTATTTTGTATTCTGAAACAAAATATATAAAGAACATTACTCCAGAAAGCAAGGAAAACCAACATAGACCATTACAACAAATGAAGTGTTGCACCGCAATTACAACTATATTTATAGTCAAAATATAAAATAAAAACTTTGTCAGCAATAGGAAACCCTTTTTGTGACTCTAAAGTACACAGAATCTTTTTTTTTTTTCCAGATTAACAAGATACTCAGGAAGCATAAAAACTTTCAGGTCAGAAGTTGTGGCAGAACTGGTTCCAACAAAAATATCAGATGCTCCTGTAACACTGATGAACACAGATAAAGACTGCAAAACTATTTATTACAAAGGAAGGAAAGGAACATTTGCAGAAATCATCATTCCCCAAAATCCTGAAAGAGCAAACAGGACAGAGAGGAGAATTTTATCTCAGATCAAATGCAGGTTTAAGAGACAGAAAACACTCATTCCATCACATCTCTAAAAAAGATTGGGTGTTTTTAGACAAGTTTGTTAGGATATTTCAGTACTGGAAGATAATTCATAGCTCCCAATGACATGAAAAAAATTGGCTATTAGATCATCTCACTTACCTGTCATTTTAGATTGGTGAGTATAGGCAAAATCCTTCAGAGTTCGCCATCAACCTTAAGTCTTACTCACCCTGCATAAATCTGACCCACTTTATTGTGATGTTACACTTGAAAATGGGCAAACCCACCTAACAGACAGGATAAAAATGCCACCGTCTTCTTAACAGCTTCTTACTTTTCAAGCCAGTTTTGATTTTGACTCATTATTTGAAATTTCTGTGGCCAAGGCATGCACGCTGCAGCAAGCTGCCCGTGGCCATGCAACCCACCAAGGCCCCACTCATGGGAAAAGCATGAAAAAATGCGAGCAAACACTTCGAGCAACCCTCAAAGCTCACCATTCTCTCTCCTTACAGGTTCCCAAAATAGTATCTTAATTTCTCCCATTGCCAATCCTTTCAGCCTCTGGGGCTCCAACAAGCTCCACAGTTCCCTCAAGAAAAGAGGAGACTTAACATCAGCAAAGAGTGAGCAAAGCTAATTTTCTGCCGATCAAAAAGAAAAAGAGCAGAAAACACACTTTGACTAGCTTTTTCTGGAGAGCCGACCTGGAGAACTCCTTCAGGTTCTGGACAGAAATTCACTTCCTTCCAAGAAAGGAAATCTCACTGCAACAAGAGAACAAAATACCTTATCCCTTGTGCTTAGCAGTGCAATATTCTCAGTTAAATCTAGTCAATGGAGAAAAGAGAAAGCTCACACTGTTTGCTCTCTGTGGAAAGACAAGATGTACAATCACACCTGACCTTTTTACTTTGTAGATGCAGGACTTCTAAGAAAACATTATTGTATCACTTAAAAAAGGCAGTGATCCCTTTAATAAAACACTTAAAAGAAAAAAATCTAACCCTGCAAAGAGCTGTTGTAACATCCATAAACAACTGCAGCGAAGATACACAGCAGCTGTAACTGTGTCCTGTTTCCAGTCTCCGGGAAGCAAACAGGAAACCTATACCCTTACCTGATTGAAAAAGCAGCCTGTCCCCGAGATTTTAATCAGCCTAAAGCAACAGACATTTTCCTTCTTTTCCAGTTTCCTGGGACGCTTCCTGACCCATTCAGGATAGCAGTAAGGAGACCAAGCTTTTTAACAGCCGCATTACCTTCATTTTCCACATGAAATATTGCGACTTGCCCTATTACTGTATTTACTTTTGGCCTAGGTGTGACAGCTCAGGCAGGGCTGTGGATTCAAACAACAAAACCACTCCTCTGCCAAGGGTAGTTTATTAGCATTAGCCTCTAACTTCAGAAGGCAGGATTTTTCAGCACACCTCAAAAACCTTCACACTATTTTGAGACGTGCAGCAATAAAAATAGATGCACCAGCCATGCAAGAGATGCAATTATGCAAACCTTTTGCAAACAAGGAGGAAAGACCTATAAAAATTTGGCAACCCATCACATCCACCTCCTGATCTCCACCGATTAGGACTTTGTAATTGAGACAAAGTAAAACTTGCCAAGTACCCCCCTTTTGTAGTTCTGGGGTAACGCCTCAACCCCAAAATGCTTTTGAAACAGTTTTGTGGTTCTTCTCCTTTCCATAAGAAGAACAAAGATGTGAAGAAGGATGAAATGAAGGCCAAAGAGCAAATTCCACTTGTTCTGACACACACAGCAGCTGAACTAATGCCCATGAATCTCACAGGAGTAAGAAACAACCCAGACGCAACCCCCACCCAATTCTTTCTGCTCTTCCTCTTGTTGTCTTTGCAAAAAAATGCATTTAGCTTCCACCAGCTCCTGTCTTACAAAGCTTGTACCTGATTAGTTGAACATAATTTTAATTCAGCCCTTACCCTTGTAGTTTCATTAAGAGAAACGCACGGGGCAAGCAGTGCAGTGAGGGCACTCTTTGTAGTTCCCTGCACTATGGTGGCAGCAAATAGGACTTCTTCAATAAAAGTCTCATCCTACAGCCAATCTTTGAAGTATTTAACAGTGTCTTTTTAACAGGACAGATTTTAACCCTTGATCAAAAGCCTCCCCCCCCCCTTACTCAAACATAGAACAACCTGCAACTGCTGCTGTTTTGATCCCCACGCTACAGTTTAGCCAATGCTGAACACACACATACACCTTTTCAGGACACCAAATGCATAATACTGAGGATAACAAATACAGATACCCAGTCAATTCAAAGGATCAGTGAAGAACCAAAGATACTGTGCAGAGAATATGCTGGAAATGTTTTCCAGCAGCTCTCAGGGTCTTTTCATCACTGTAATTTCTTTTCCCGCACTATGAACAGATTTGATACAGCTTACATACAAGACGTATTTAAGTCCCTACTGTTAGTTGCATATAATTCCTTAGAGCAGAAAAAAACAATCCACATCTTCTTTTTAATCTCTCTGCTCTAGTAGCGAATGAAGGAAACAGCAGCTCAGCTACAAATAAGTAAAAGCATGTAAATATATTAGTTTCCACAAACCAACAAGAAAAACCCATGACTTCATTGAGTTTATTTCATGT
Organism: Charadrius vociferus; assembly: GCF_000708025.1. Taxonomy (NCBI): domain Eukaryota; kingdom Metazoa; phylum Chordata; class Aves; order Charadriiformes; family Charadriidae; genus Charadrius; species Charadrius vociferus. The sequence continues at coordinate 953,320 of NW_009650084.1, forward strand.
TTCCTTCTTCAAGCAAGAAGAAAGAAGCTCTCACTGTACCTGAGTGGAAGGAAAAGACTTGCAGCTCTATCATTAGCTTGCCCAAAAAAGCAACATGCATCCGTCTGGCACCTCCTGGCAGCTGAGGGGTATTCAGCTTCAGCCAGCCCAGCTGGGGCGGATTCACAGGCATTTAAAGATTCACAGGTGCAGCCACCAGCAGTTAGCTGACAAAGAGCCTGTGCAAATATTCCTTTCACAAGCAGGTCTTCAGATCAAGCGCAGGGCTATAAACCAGCAGTTGAGGTTTCTCCTGAACCCTAAACGCTGAGAAATGGACTCAGACCTTATGTGCGCCTGCTCCCATCTGCAGCAGCAGTTCCATTGAAGTTACTGCCTCCCATGCAACAGCGGAGATTAGGAGTTAATCAGTATATTTCTAGTGTGCTCCACAATTTGGCAAACTGTAACCCCAAGCCTACAGTGTCACATTTTCTCTGTTCTTATATTACTGTTTTATACCGTACTGCCCCC
>NW_009650084.1:953848-963338 GCF_000708025.1 Charadrius vociferus
CCCCCCCCCCCACTTGCTTAACTGTTGGTATTGTGCTCTAAAACGTGCCTTTTGTCTCTGAAGCATTGATGCTGTTAGCAGGTACCAAGAGCAACCTGTGTTTTTTCCTTTCTAAAAGAAACATGGTCACATAGAGGAAATCGTTTTAAAAAATTTAAACTATTCAAGAGTGAACAAGGCCATTATTTGAAGAGACTTCAGGGCAGGAGTGCATTACCACGACTGTGTTGCAGAGCATCCGTAAAAATTCTGTGGAGCGTGAGGGTTCGAGGTTGGCGTGTGCTGGGACAGGGAGAGAGGGGACAGAGCATTCTCATTGTTGAAATGTAAACAATAATAATAATAGGCTTTCGTAATTGAGAGACGGAAGCAATCTAATGTGGAAAACAGTTGTTATTGCTCTGTTTATGACTCCTTGTTCCCGAAAAATATGCTGGGTTACTTTGTAACGCTGAAGGGGGCTAAACTGAGGTGACCTGAAATTGGGCAAATGGCTGAAAACCCATCTGATAAGATGGGCTTGGGAATACCTTTTCTCTTTTTTATACTGGAAGCATGCCAGAGTGGAAAATACTGGGTGGAAGACCTATAACTCTTGCGACTGTAAGAGCTTTATCCTCAAATCCCCAGACAAATTCCAGTTGTTTAGGCAGTAAATGGGATTCACTGCCAAACAGTAGCCTCAACACCTTCAGGGAGAAAGCTGATACCTGAGTCCAAGGCCATGATCCTCAAAACAATCTCCTGATACCTCAAAATCTGAAGGTTCATTAGAAATTCTTCCAACACAGCTGAAGTTCTCTGCATACAGTCTGATCTGTATTTAGACAGTTTAAAATAGAAATAAGTTCCAAGAGATGGGCCAAAATCCCAAGTCCCTTTTTTGGCAAGGAAACAGTCTTTGCTTGGGGCCACTCGGACTTAGGTTTTCAAGCTATAATATTAAAGGTGGGTACCATCAAACCTTCTCTAATGCTTTCAGTGAAAATGGGAGCAAAGGTTGGTTTCGTCCTGAACTGTGGGTGCACATCACTCACACTCGGGGCATGCTAACCAGACCAGGATACCTCACGGGATGTAAGCAGAGGATCTCACTTAAGGATGCTCCTGCAGTTTAGGGTGGCAAATCTGGCATTCCCAGAGGGATATTTTTGGGCACTGCAAAAATTGTTCTCACAAAGTGGTGATACTTAGGGACCCAAAGGACCAAGCGAGGACTCTGAGGGTCCCACTTTTTGGCTGATGTACCCAACTTCCATTTACATCATTGAGCCTCGGTGGCTCTTACTATACTTAAGTAGCACTGTACCACCAGTTACCTGAGCCAAAGCAGCTCCTTTCTCAAACCACAAAAAATATTAGTCCCTTTGTTTGACAACTTTGACAATCTTAGACAATACAGTCACACTCAGAAAAAAACAGCAATCTCCTCTCAGGCTATCTTAAATACACATTTTGGCTTGCTGCTTGAGTTAAAAGATGACTAGATCTGTATCTTATTTCTCTGAAGCCTCTTCTGCCATAGGGCATTCTGTTGTGCCTACAAACTGTTTCATCGTTTTCATCACAAGCAATGTATGTACTTCATTTGGTCAAAGGAGGTATCTTTTCATGAAATATTAAGTTTACACTTTTTATCATTATTCAGCATGTGCATCTAGAGACTGTCACATCTTATTTGATTCAAGTAAAAAATCACATATTTCTGTAAGCAAAGCATAGCATAAAATGTTTTCATTTTACTGACATCACAGAATTTTGCTTCTCAACTTTGAAATAACTTCTAATTACACAGGAAAACACTCAAAAAACTCAGTAGCCTGATATTTTTCTTCAAGGAATCTAACCCTAAAATAACTCTTTAAATTCACATGACAACATCTGCAAAAATTATTATCACAACTTACCTTGAAGAAAAATAACATAATTTTCAATAGCTGGAAGTCAGAAAAAAGAAACCCAGAGAAGGAACCAAGGTCAAATGTTATCAACTAAAAGGGGAAAAGTTTACACTGAAGAAGGTAGTAGACACCACCTGTACTTGCACCTGAAGTCCTTAAACAATCTTTGATAGCCATCGTGGTAGATGATACAGAGACAGACAGCAAAACATTATCTGTGCCCCAGATAAACAGTCCAGTTAAAATGTCTGAGCATACTACTGCAGTCCTAGAGGTTTAGGAGGTTAGAGGGTTTGGAAGTGAGTTGAAGGAGAGCTGTGTGGGTTTGGGCTCCCAAGAAGGACATGTTTTGGGTTTCTGTTTCAGAAACTCAGCTATGATATGCACTATTGAAAAGGTAAAGCTTCTCTAATCTAAAAGGATAGAGGCAGTATCCTGAATTCTTCATTTCACATGCTAGCTCTCCTTAAAAACAACTGACCTACTGATCCCAAGCCATTTTCTCATATACACCTTTTGAATACACCAAAGACGGTAAGAATTAGTAAATGTTTGGCTAAAACAGAAAAAAGGCTTATTTTTTAATCATGAAGGCTTAGGAATTAAAGAGTAATTCTGCTTTGCAATCTCACTGCATGAAATAAGTTGCTTCTGTTTCATGAAAGCTTATGACTTTCACCTACAAGAAGAAAAGGAGGGAAAAACAGATTGCATCTTTCCTTCAAATAAAAGCCTGAAAAGCTCCTTCCCCAAGAGCCAAAGGACACATAGAAACAAGTTCTTCAACTAACCCTCTGACATATATTCATATAAACTATATGTCACATACTGTCGAGTCTTCTAAAGTGATTTCTGAGAGAAGTAAATCAAAAGATGGAATAATTTGGAGAATTACTCATGACTAACACAACTAAGCAACTATGTTAAGACTGCCCATCTGAAACTCCTAATGATTTTCAGAATACAGCCCCATCCAGATTAAGGTTACTGTAGGTAATCCATAAATAAGAGTTATTGTAATCCAGGACAACTCTAAGATAAATTTTCACCTGAATCGTACTAGTCACAATTTTTAAAAGTATACTCTTGACTAACTGCTCACACCTGAAATTATAAAGTCATTCTCTCCCAACTGACGGACCCAACTGCTACATGTTTGTTAAGTGGACAAAACTCCTCACTTGCAAGACACTTGCAAGCTACTCCCACTGAGTCCTTCAACATTCTCTTCTAACTTGCTCCCTGGACTCACTTTTTTGTGGCCTCAACATTACAAAAGTTACAAAATTGACCAGAAGCTTTGAAATGAGAAATAAATATAAGTCTGATTAAAATAATTGAATGAAACCACTGCATGCTGATTTCACATTTTTTTCACCTGGGGATAAGAAGGGATAAGAAGAAGCAGCACCTACAGAAAATTCCCATAGCGTCCTCCAGTTTGTTCTTTGGCCCCAGTCCAAAAGGAAAGAATGAACCTATTCAAAAGCCTGGTCCCTCACCCCAAATTGTCAACCCAAAAGTTGACAAACTCACCATCATGACACCAAAGACTGCTGACAGATACTAAAGAAGAGTAAGTTAATGTGAAAACTGTCAGCAGGCCTTGTCCATTATTTTCAGAAAAAAACACCAACTAACAAGATTGAGGAAGGTTTCATGCCATACTTGAGTCAAAGTGCAAGAAACAAAAGTTGTGTGTGAGGTTAGATTAACCACTGACTAAAATAGAATCTATTTTGGGGGGTTTTTTAAATCACAGAGCAAGAAGAGAAACACAAAAAAGTTGCACTAATCTTCACTTCCTACTTTGGAAGAAGATGTAGTGGCTCTGAAATAAGATAAAATAAATAAGTACAAAAGCTAGTTTCAATTGGGAAGGGATGGAAAACTTACAATAGACTTTGATCCTTTTAACTTAGCTTTACCATAAGGCCATGTATGTTCAACCTCTTCAGGTTAGCTTAACCTTTGAGGTTGATTTGAAGATCATGTGGGATTTTGTTAAACACTGCAAGCATACACAGTAAAAGGAAGTAGTGCGGGCCATCTTACTAAGCTTGACTTCAGTACAGCTAAACAGATTGCAGGAGCATGTGAGATTGGAAATGTCTTGAAAGAACAATGAAGAAGATAAAGGGAGTAAATAAAGTTACATTCTGGCTCCAGGACTGGTTCTGCCCAGAGAGTAAATACCTTCTTGTTGACAATTCTCCATATGGAAAAGCAAAAGCAGGCTATAAGAATAGCAAGTCGGGTTCACTCTAAATTATTGAAGCAAAGTATCTCTGCTTATTCATCAGGAAAAGTGTAAGTTCTTTTTTTCACTATTGCATTATTTTTTCCAGTCTCCTTTCCTCATAAAGGTATATATTCTTCAGTGGCCATGAAAGCAGTAAAAATACAAGCTCCTACTAACTCGCTGCATACTATGGCATTAATGCCATATATGCTAGTGCCTTTACTTAAAAGGCCTTTTAAAATAGCATTAATGGTCAGGAAGACATTTTTTCCCCATTTCAAGAGTCACAGGCCCAGTCAGATTTTGTTTTCCGAGGACTCATTTTACATGTATTGAAGTAACACAACTACTTTTGACACTTTTTTTCTCCATTCACATGTGCAACCCTTAACGTCACACAACAACAACCCTTAGAAAAGGTCTGTTCCTTGACTCATAGACAGCTTAAATATTAGCAAACAGGGACAAAGAGAATCATAGACAGAGGTTGGGGAGCTGCGAGGGGCAAGGGAGCAGGCTGAAGGAGTTCAGAGTCAGTGGATCTAATGAAACAGGAGCCTAGAGGCAAGGTCTTGTGTTGCCCTTAATTCTGTGTGTGCGCGCGCCTCTCTCTCTAATTGGAGAGATTCTTAAAAGCCCTTGTTTTCTTGGAGGAATCATCATCCAGTGGAATAAAACTGGTGGCCTGTACATCAGTATCCCAGAACCTACATATTCCTTCATTATTATGCACACAGATGGAGAAATAACACTTTTCCCCAAAAACTGAGTAAGGGACCAAAAGTTTTAAAATATTAACTTTTATAACACTGTAATTTAGACTATTATAATTTTATGTTGTTTAAAAAGGAATTCAAATCACTTTTTAACACAAGAAATGGGAAATAATGGGCAATTTCAGGGATTTTGAGTGGGACCATTCTGAGAAATCTGCTGATAATGTCATCTATTTTAGATAGTTCTACTTTCTATCACAGCATGCATCTTAATCTTAATGTGATTGTAAAATATATCCCTCAAATCACGCATTTCCTTCACTTTTACTTTTTAACACAAAGAATAAAGATTTTAAAATTTAAAAAAAGATAAATTAAAAATTTCAGAAAAAAGCAGATAAAAAAGGAGGCTAGGATGCTGCAGTTTTATAGGACAAGTCAATACAAACATCTAAGTGAAGGCAGAAAAATATTTGCCAGTGTCGCTGAATTGGTATCTCTGAACAGTAACAACCTCTTTATCAGAAAACATATACTGAACACAGCAGCAGAAACAGCCCTATAAAATTGTGTGATGATGCTCCGAAACCAATTTCTATGGCAAGAAGCAGCTCTTTCTTGATTGACTTACTGCTTGGGAACTTTTCTGACAGCTGTGACTGTTTTTGCTGATGTGCTCGCTTTTCACTGAGTAACTTGGCTGATCCAAATGAATCATTTAATTTAAGCACATTACAGATATTAAATGGCAACAAGTTGAGAGTGGGGATGCTATCTGAGAGGAAAGAAAGCTCTATAAAAACCTTAAATGAATATTTAGATCCTAAAATATCTAATATTTTACTTCCTTCAGAAAAGGAGATTTAAAATAAAACCTAAACACTACCATCCACCAGTCAGACTCTTCCAACAATGTGCATTCTGTGAACAGAGTGTATTTTTAAGCTACCAAAATTTATAGTAGTAAGACTCTTGAAATGCATCCTTTTTTGGCATATATAAACCAAGAAATCCAAAATGCTTCCAAAAACACAGACCCAAGCCATGCACCTTACCCACCCCTGGCTTAGCAGACTGCACAGTCTGTTTACATTTACAAGATCTGGGAGTTACTATAAAGTTAAGCCAACTTACCCTGCGCCACAAAATCCAGCCATGAACACCATTCTGAGAAAAAATAATAGCTCTTCATTTCTGCTACAGAAATTCCTCTCTGATTCATCATCAGAGAAGAAAAATGTCCACTTTTCCCTTCCTCTGCTCAGAACAAACTACCCCGAGAAGGTAAGAGCTTTCATATTAACTGAACTTTGTTCCATAAATGCAATAGGTGGCACAAGATGACTTTACAAATATATTTTGCTCCAGTAATGCCATTGTTCTTGTAATTATCTCTTAAATTATAGTGTTGTCCCCTCATGTCCCCACCCTGAATATTTACAGACTGCAGATATACCCAGTGTCTGATAGAGTATATCTAGGCTATAGGCTCAAGCCCTAAGCATATTTTCACTCATGTTAGGCTTTAACAAGGCAAAACAAAACTGTTTTTCACTCAGACATTCATCACACTATCTGGAACTAGTTGTATTGAATTGCTAACTCACAGTTTTTAATATTTTGGTGCTATTTATCACCTTTTCTATGGATTCACACCCAACTCTCTTCTCCAACTTTCTGTTGGAAAAAGTATCAGCAGGGCAGGTAATGGAAACCTCAAGCATGGAAACTCCAAATCTCAAATAAATCCCTTTGCAGCACATTTATCCAGCCAGCAAACGAAGGTGTGAATGCAGCAACAGTAAACACAGCCTTATATACTTGGACTTATCTAGCATGGGGACTAACAGTAATAAAGTTGTAGTGGCAGGCTTTAACACTGACTAGAAATCTCAGTGTTTACACAGGCTCCGGGTAGGCTTTGACTATGTTGAAACCTTAGGTACTTAAGTATGTCGGCTATATTTATGTATTCAGTCTGACATTTCCTGCATCAGTGCATTTTGCTATCCTACCTGTAAGTTAGCACCCTCTTCCCACACAAGAAAGCCCAATATCCAACAGAAATACTCGTGCAATTCCAGGAAAAGAAGCACCAGATCTCCATCCCCTTGACTCACACAGAAGATGCAAGAGTGCTCTTCCTCTAGACTCCTCTTCAATAATTGTAGTGGATTACCCAGGCTGTGGATTATCCAAGCTTTGTTTGACTCTTTCACTACAGAAGTCTATTAGTATTAACCCATATTACAGCACTGCCTCACTGCACCTCGTTACAGAACTTCTTTGGACTGGACTGGAAGGACACGGGACACAGACAGTCTCTTCATCCATCCATTCATTACATGTCCAGGCCTAGAGTGTACACACGAAAGCAAATCACCTCAGAGCTTCAGTCGCCTTCATCAGAAAACCAACCTGAATCCAGTGTGAAAAGATGCAGACTACAGGATGCCTCCAAAGATACTCCCCGTCCATACCAAGCGCAGCACAGACTGAAGATGGATGTCTCTCAAGTCTCCACTTGCCAGACTTGTTTTACAGCTCTCAGTTCAAGCTGACCTACTGTTCCTGTTTGCTTAGAGAAGGAGCGAGAAGAAGGGAACCTCAAAGAATGGTTTACAAGCACCATGCCAGTAAGCCCATCACAAAGGCCCTCAGCAGGTCAGCACTGTGGAAAATCTCCCCTGCTGACAGGAGGCAGGTGTCCCCACAGAAGATGGCTTGAAGCCATGGCTTTCCAGGGCTGAAATCCTCAACAAACTCTACAACTGCCATCCCACTTGCCTGCAGTCAGAGATGCAGAAGCACGCAGAAGATGCACAGTCATGGACAGATGCAGAAACCATGATGCCCTTCTGTCTCACACGAGCCTGGCCATACCAGCCTGGGCCCTCCCTGCCCAGGCCAGAGAGGCCACAAGGAACCCAGTCCCAAATCTCTGCATTCCCAAGAGCAAGTGTCACTGGAGCCACAGCTCAACCACAGCAAGGGGATAAAGGCTACACAGCCCACCCTGGGTAAAAGACAACCGCAGAGAGCAGCGCAGTGAGGATTAGGCGAAGGAGGACAGATCCAACTGTCCACAAGCTGTAAGTAAATAAAGTCTGCTTTGTTAAAATGAAAACAAAACAGAGATGGATTTGATGAGGCATGAAGACTCTGGAAGCCAGCCCAGCTTCTCTTATTAAGGTAAATAAGGTAATGCAAAATCAATATATGAACTAGAACATTTATTGTTCACATAAAGATTTCTATAGTTCTTTTTTAACATGCGGAGAAAGGGTGAAGGGACAGTGATGAAACTTGCTCTTGGCAGTTACCAGAGATGCTAATGAAGAGAGAACAAAGCCCTGTGAGACTTGGGGCAACAGGACCGAGTGGCTTAATTTTGTCACAAGGAGAAGAGAGATGCATACATCACGGGATTCACAGAATCACAATCACACTTGCTTTGGACTTGCTTGCCAAAATCTTGATTTTACTCAGCGTAGTTACAGGACAGAAATGTTCCCAGGCTGCAGTACTTCTCCCCTTTCACAATTCAAACCCTCCATGCACCTTCTGTGCAACTTTTGGTCTGGAAGAGCCAGTTAACACTAATTGAGGTCTGCTACCAGGAAGGCAGGAAAACTCTTATCAGTCCAAAAAGCTGTAAAACGGCTTTGACAAAAACAATGGAATAATTCTTACTGGATATATAAGGTTAACATTAGAAGCATATAATTGCTTTCCTACTGTCAACATAAAATGGGTAACAGGAAGGAAAGGAAACAGAGTTTTTGCATACTTGAAGACTTCAAACAGAAAAGGCTGCAACACAATCAAAAGGAGCTTGGCAATAATAATAAAGATGGGTGGGAGAGACGACAGCTTCCTACAGAAATGTACATTTTTCTGACTATACACCTATATATAGTAAAAGGAACCAGTAAGTAAGAGATGATTACATAGTGTACAAGATTTATACTAAGGGTCTGAGTCTGAAGGAAATCAGGCTAAAATGAGGAAAATTATCTGTATTAGAATGTGTTCAATGTATTAAACTTGCATTTCTCCTACGCAGTCAAGGTTTTGTCTATATTTGGGATTAGCTCCAATCCACTCATGAATGGCCAGGAGGCACCTGAAACTCAGAAGTACACAGGTGCTATAAAATAATTGTTGCAAGTGGTAACTTTTATGGCTACACTTTGAAGTTGACTGCAGTATGATTACTAACAAGTGATGATTGAATCCTAAAGGAAGGTGAGACTGAAATTTGAGGAGGCCTTGTTTTGCTTTGCTTTGTAAGACTGCATCCCATATGTTTAAAATACAACCAATTTTTTTCTGACTTTTCTTTACTGTGATTACCAGCAATTAACATCAAACATTTTTCTAGTCTCAGCTGAATGGAATTAATTGTTAAATCTTGATAATTTATTAGTTAGCACTCCTAAAGATACCAAACCTTGGTCTCATGAATGCCCAAAACTGGCAAGTCAGGAAAGGTGAAATCTTTACATTTCAGAAGTTACCAAAAACCTTACAACTTTAATTCCCAACAAAATAGATGACAAAAGACTTAGTGAGCACAGTACAACAGAAGGTATGAGCAAAAGGAACCACCAGAGAGGCTGTTTTCTCTT
>NW_009650084.1:963357-964064 GCF_000708025.1 Charadrius vociferus
TTTTCTCTCCGATTTTTTTTTCTAGGAGTGTCAACATTAAAGAAAGGAATATTGAAAGACCTTGAAAATTTTGTATTTTCCTATAGAGGTAGTTTAGCTTATGTTGATTTCAATTTCATATGCTCCAAATTAAATTTAAAAGAAACAAAAAAGTCCTACTTATTAAAAAACATAATATGTCACTGTGCATATAAAACCAGAAAAGATTAATTAATTATTGAAAAATCTGCTTCAGCTTATCTCAGCCAGGCAGTGTTAACCTATTTCAGAGAAAAAAAAAAAAACAACAAAAATGTAGCTTTACTAAACAAAAAGATCATATAATTATCAGTCACACTAACCCATTATTACACTACATACTGTATGAAACAGACTTTGAGACTGAATAAATGGCAGCAAGTCCTAAATTTAGTACATTACTCTTAAAGATCAGAGGCTTCCTGATTTTTTTAAGTATAGTTAAATATATTTTTTTGATGCAATTAATTATATTTTTTAAGAGTGGAGCATCCAGTGAAGTTCTTCTAGAGTATCAACGAAAGGTTGGTATAAAGCATTCAAATCTGCGTTTGTCAGATACTATCATATACCTGGAACTGCAAGGAAAAACAAGATAGACTGTTTTTCTCCAGTAAGCACTGGTGACAGAGAGTAATCACTATCCATGAGTAATATCTAATATTGATAAATATTTTTTAACTGTAACA
>NW_009650084.1:964178-998172 GCF_000708025.1 Charadrius vociferus
CTACACGAGTATGCTTTGAGAAAAAATACATGTTCCTGCAAGAATCATCAGAGTTGAGAAAATCTGTAACGCCAACACTAGGCTACTTACTGCTCATATTCACCTCACCCGCTGCTCAAATTTAAGTGCAAACATTCTATGTAGATATAAATCACACTATAGAATCACCTATACTTTCATCTCACCAGAGCATATTTGGCGTTGGTTATTTCGTGAGTGTCGTCTGCCATGCAGGATTTGGATGAATCTCGGTAGGATCCTAAAATGACTTTCATGTCCTTCCCTTAAAAGGCGGCGTTGAGACATGGATGTCTATCCCTGTATCTTCACCAAGTTGTTCACGAAAGGAAATAAAATATCAGCTCTTCAGAATTACACTTTTCTAATGCACTGAAAGATACTCTGATTTGGTTTTAAAATGTCAATGGAACAAAAAATTTCTTTGTCAAATTCAAACTACCAAAAAAGATAAAAGAGGAAGGCAGATTTAAAGAACTAGAAATGGGTATAGTTCAGTTATTTGTATTATATGTGCTTTTCTTGAGAAACCAATACCTGGTTTTACTACTAAGAAAAATCAGTTGTACTTAATGGATGGAAAATGCCAAGATGGTTTCTGCACAAAGCTGCGAGACCCTCTCAGTTCCTAGCATGCTGCACCCAGCAGACAGGACATCTTGCCACAGCTTTCAGTCTGCTTTCAGTGTGGCTAGTGTGAATAAAGGAGGCACAACTTCTCACGTAAGTAGGTCAGACTAGCAGATGAAATTTTCCAAAAAAAAGCGTGAAAAAGTCTGTTTTTCAGTGTTTCATCCAAAATAACTGTAGCCAAATTAACAGCCCTGTGCTGTTTCTGATGAATAAAAGCCCTTGCAAAACATCCAGCTTGTTAGTGTGCTCCAGCCACACACGCTGATCCCAAGCCACTGCTCTTTCCAAGTAGCTGGTACTATCGCCTCCGTCTTCACATCCTTCTTCTTAATGTGAGGGATGTTCAGCTGCAGCAAAGAGACATCTGAGGTTTCTCCTGAATGAAGAAGGGCAAGTTGAAGGTCTTTCTTTCAACTTCACGGTCTTGCTCCTAAGTTCACAACTCAGCACTCCGAGGGCAGAAATCTCACGCTGACACTTGCTGCATTTCCTACTTCTATGTCTGAAGCACCCCGTATTGCTCAGGTGCCAGCAAATTAAAAGTAAATTCTGTTGGCAACACAATGTTGTCAACTAGAAACTCCTCTTCAGTTCGTTTCCCTAAGTCAGACTCTCACCATCAGTCCGTCTCCTCTTCCTCCCCTTGAATTCACACAGAAGTGAGGACTGAGTCCCTCAAAGGCAAAGCCTGTTTCCAGAATATGCAAGCAGAGAGGTCTCGCAAGAAAAATATGAATCTTCCTGGGAGTTAACAAACAACTAATAGGAAGGAAGGGAGGGGAAATGAATCCTAGGCTTTCTTAAAACATATCAGGAAACCCTACACTGTCTGTTCCCCCCGTCTCTTTCAACGCAGTAGAGAGGAAATTGATAATGCTGCTTTACTTGGCAGTCAACATTTTCCTCTCGATTCTGTTTAACTATCTGCTGTATGGCCACAGATCCACCACAGTCCCAATATATACCATTGTGCACATCAAACTCAAGAAGGATGTGTTTTGAAATATGGTGTACCAACTAGCATTGCTCTGAAAGCAAATTAATACAGGTAACCTTTAGATAAGTCACACTGAAGTAAGTATTAACTAACTTATTACAAAATACTACCTTGACTATACCTTGCTCACAGAGGACAATCATTACAGTTTTAGCTGGAAAATGTTTGACTTTCAACATGAAATCACAGGCAAATGTGACAATCTTGAAATGTGATGATCAAGAAAGGTATCAAAATAAATATGAGCTGATGCATTTCATGCAAAAATCACTTGTTTTCCAAATTCATTATACTAAGCAGATGGACCACTACATACTGCAGCCGTGCTACTCATCATGGATCACAGGCCTACCAAGCTTGAGGAAGGAAGGAAGGGAACAGCTTAGTGGTGGAAAACCACCATGCTACACACTGCCACTGCACTGTATATTCAGGGTTCAAACAAAAGAGGAACTGAAATAAGGCACAGCATCCATATTAGACAAAATTCCACATTTTCTTGTGCTGCTCATCACTAGGGGGCACAGAACAGTGGTTCTGGTCCAATACAGGGGAACAATAGCATTCACAGAGACAACACTGCAACCTGCTCCTTGCTGCCGAGTTTCCAAGTGGAGGCACTAAATGTGACTAGGAGACGGCTGGGGCAGATTGCCAGCCATCAGGGCTTTCCTCCTACCTAGCAGGCTACTACTTGTTCAGGGCTTTTGGAGCACACCAGCCTCATGACCCAAGGACCCGATCTGACAATTGAGTGGGACACCGATGAAACTACATATCTTCTTCCACCAGCCAGAAAAGTGACTCTTTGTCCCAGTGGTGTTTTGAGTGTGCAGTGACACAAGTGGCACACGGTGGAAATCTCACCAACAATTTGTGCAGAGGCAAATGAAGCAAAAGGACGTTCTCCTTGCTTTCTTCATGTATCAAATGCACGTAGAAGATTGATGACTTGAGTTGTAAAGTTGTTAAGTACAGACAATCCTACTGAAAGCTAGCCATTAGCTACATCCCTGTCCACAAAACAAGCTTTTAATCTTCTTTCAAGCACTCAAATTTGTGCCTAGAAGCAAAGAAATTAATCACAACAATGGCTATGGTGGTGCGCAATCAGAAGGAAACAGATGGTGTAATGCAGTGTTTTCCAAACAGCAGCAGGCTCTATCTCCAGGAAAATAATCTGAATATTTTCCCTTGCCGTTGGCATTACTATAACAAAAGCTCCTATTAGGAGGATTTCTTCTTTGCTCTGTACTGCATCGGCAGACTAAAGTCAGTCTAAAGACAGTAACATTCTTTGAGTGTTAGTTGGCAAAACCAACTAGACTGCACCCATCTCACCTTTCACATCACATAAACAGTAACATTCAATGGGTAACACCTCCACAATTATTTTTAAATGACTTCAAACAGCCTGATGGAACCAAGAAAATCATGGTAATGAAACGGGGTTTATTTTTCTCATGCTTCATTTCCAGGTCTGTTTCTGACCACAGGCGTAGTGTTGTACATTGACAACAGAAGCAGGCGCACTGACTTACATCTGTATACTCTCTCCGATTCTTCTTTGGAGTCCAGGGAATCTCACAATATTTTAGTACAATAACTCAAGTTTTCTTGGGAATAATTAAATTAAGCTGCCATCACTTTCATCACTACTGGGTGTTCTCATCCTTCCTTTCACCTTTTTTTTTGTATAGGAGCCTTATCTTCATGGAGCATCTCAAACACCATACTGTGATTTTTCCTCCAAACCCTAACAATTATTTACAGGCCCTTCCTTACATCCTCACATTCAGTGCGGTGCTTAAATGTTCACATTATAGCACCATGTATCCCTCCTACAGTGCAAGAGGCTCTCGTAACAGATTCAACACCGCTCTGGTGTTTCTCCTATATTTCTTCCACTCCTCAAAACAAATTAATCTTTGTATCTGCTGATATGCCACGGCCACTGGTGTTGCCATTTCTCTTTAATTGTAGATCATGTTTTTCAGGGAAAAGCGTGCATCTCATGGACAAGAAAACATGGCGCCTCTCACGCCTGGGACTTTGAGATCCCACCATGCACACACCACACAGGAATCCACCTGTGAGATCTGTATCTACCACTTCTCCTGTCTTTTCCCCCAGAGTCCCTGCAGGGAGGAGCTTCTGCAGAGAACCTTCAGTATCAGAAGTGCCATCACACCCCTGATAAAAACCCAGAGGTTTTTTTCTTCGCATGAAGAATAAAAAAGACTATGAAAATGATATGGGGAATTGCATCTAACACACATATGCAGAAATTACACAGCTCAGAATTTACTGTTTCTTGGAACAGTTTCTAAAAAACAGGTGTAAGGGTACACACGAGCTAAATCTCATAGCTTTTCAAAAAGGTGCAAGTGCCACGTGTATCTTCCAGCATCAGCACATTCGCAATAACAGTGGAAATGAAATGAGGGGGAAGAAAAGTGAAATGTTGTTTAGACTTTTCCATTTAAAGCATGCTTCATCAATTATCTCTGCACACATATTTATTTTGTTGAGAACAGTAGTACAAACAGAAAGCTAAACTGGACTTGCACTACATTATTGAACAAAATGATTGTTTTGCACACATTAAAAATATAACATGCAAGCTACTTCTAATCTGAAATGTAATCTGTTTTATAGAGTCGTACATCCATATACTGTAACAAGGTAGCACTGACTGTTGTTGTGCTTAGTTCTGAGCTTTTTTATAACCATACATAAATGTTGAATTACGGCAAGTATTATGCTTGTGTTAATTTTTAAAATCATAAACGAATTGACAAAAATTAATCCATGCCAGAGGCTAGTCAGTAAGCTAAAACAGTAAACAGTCTGCTAGAGGCTGAATTTAAATGAAAAGAAAGGGTAGCAGAGATGTTAAAGACACACAAATCTATATTTTTACCTCCACAAATTCCACAGGGGTCTTGTAGAGGGAAAATGCTGAGAGAAAACTGGTCTGAAAACCCAAGAAATAAATCATTATTCATGAATATTCTAGTATTCTTGAAACACAAGAAAAGACTGAATCTTCCTTTTTCAATGTGTGTGAGATGAACATGAAGTTTAGGTACATCTTTTGCCCATAGTGTTTTTATGCTTGTTAGAATCAGATAGGTGTGCTTATATTTCACTTTCGGGTTACTCTATCAGAACATTTTCTGTAAGAAAAAGTTTAGAAAGATCTTCCATAGTGTAATCTAGACAATCGGTGAACCAAAATCACATTTAATAAGATACCATGAAATGTAAGGAGAAGCTGGAGTGGGGAGAAATATCAGAAATGGATATGAACGGAGATATATCCTGGCAAACGTAAAAAACCCGTAAAAAACGTAAAAATTACAAACAAACTCAGTATCTCCCAAAAACATAGACAGTGATAAATATTCTCAATATTTTGATATTAATTTATTAAAGGTTAGGAGTTAAAAGACTTATTTGGTTTTACGAGAAATCTACACAGAATCCCTGAATTAAGTTACAACAGCGAATTAGGTTAGTTGTCCAAGCTTAATCCTAACTGGATATATCTGCTCAGAGACAAACCACGATTGTAATAAGCATTAGATGAATATAAGCAGATCAGGACTGAGATAAATGGACAGCTTGCATTCTATTTATACTTGCATATTATGCTGCTGACCCACAGCTGCCAGTCTTTCTTTCAAGCAATCTTTCTCCAAAAAAATTTAAAATAAAGTAAATCCTAAAATCAATACAGAGCATTTCATAATTGAAATGTACAATAAGAAACAAAAAAATTCACAAGATATAAAATTAGGGTTTCAATATTCTGGAATTGCTAAAATTTAATTGTCAAGATAACAAAAAACTTGTAAAGCCTAACATCTGTCCCTCTAATTTAAGTAATCTTACATTGCGTGTCTGAATTTCCTGAGGGTTAACAATAAATTTGACCTGTGTCTAAAAGAACAAGTTCCTCCACCATTACCAACAGAAAACACTCAGAAAATCCAGTGGGTCAGACAAATAACTAGAAGAAAACAGCCCTTTTTGACCAACCAAGCGAAGTGTGGTTTAACATCTAAGAAGACAGTTCTTCTAGTTTGTCCTTTAATGTAAGTCCTTTAACTTTTGAAGGCAACTAGCAGTCAATTTCAAAACTTCAGAGATGTTCTAGGAAAAAGCAAGGAGACTGCACTTATGCTGGTGCAGACCAGGAGGGCAGAACATGGGAAAAGCCTGATTACCACCTGGTGCCAATCCAGAGATACAGGTAAAGGCTACTGTGATATTAGAGTTAATTAAGCAACTGCCACCACCAGGTCAGTCATTTACTTAAATTCTATTAGGTAAAATGACCTGGCAAATGACAATTACATGTTGGGATTGAGCAGACTTGTCAGAGGTACGAGGCCTACCTTTTTGGTCAGAAGTGAGGGCAAGTGAAGAACAGGAATGTGTTCAGATTAGGAAGCTTCTGGGAATTATTTCAGTCCTATCCTTGATAGGGGCCCAAGCTTTCACTCAACCCCACTGGCTCAGCTCTGTGTTCAGTACCCAACTGCTGCTGCTGTGAGCAAAATGCAAGGGAGGGAGATGACCATGGCAGGCAGTAGGCCCGTAGAGAGGGGATTTTTGTGGCAAAAGAAGGAGAAACAAAGTGATGGAAGACCTTTGATGTCGCTGCACAGCTGTGCCTGCACACCACAGAGTCAGGGCAAGGGGAAGCTGCTGACGTAAAACAGATAAAACAATGGCAGAGAAAAGAAGTAGCTTAAAATGGTTTATGAAATACAGCTTTATTGACAATGTCAATAAAGACATTGTCCTCTAAAGATACTAGTTTCAGGCATAGCTTTACTGACAATGTCCTCTAAAGATACTAGTTTCAGGCACAGTGGCTATTCCTAGTCCATACACCCTGGGACACAGTGGTCATCCCCATCACATGCCAGCTATGTCTATAATCAATAATAATAATCAAACTAAGGGGCTGAGGGTAAGTAGTTGCCTTTATACATTAAGTTATGCTAGTGGAAGCTCTGTTCAAAAATCATCTGCATCAAATATGTGTGTATATATATGTGTATATACGTATCTATGTAAACACGTATGAACATACAAAAATGAATAATACATGCAGTCAAAAACATTGACTGACCTTCCAGCAAACAGAATCACATGGGGAAGAGAAAGCCAAAATTTGATGTTGAAAGAACTTTTGCTAGAATTTAGGAATACTTTAACTATGCTCAAAAGAGTTCTTGTTCAAACATCGTCTCTTTTAACAACTGCAGCAGGTACACAGGATTTCCCCATTGGGTTGATTTCTGGCAGAAGCAGCCAGAGAGGGAAAAGGGGTTTGTATGCATTTACCCTCTGGTCAGATACCGCTGCTCTCCCCAGCCGGGTCTGCCACATTTCAGATCAGTGATCAGCTCACTAATGAAACCCGCACTTCTGTCATTTCTCTACAGAGCGACCTCTTGCACCACTGAGGAACACGTTTCTCAGTTGTCCAGAAAGGCTGACTTTGCTGAGGTTCAGGAGAGTGTAAAATCTATTATTAGATGGGTGATTTTCAGAAGGTCTTTTCCTGAAAAAGATACCTTTGACAATTACGAAGTGTAGAATATGGTACAGACTGCTGCTGGATCTACACATCTAGACAGCTCCCAGCAGGGGTGGGCCCTGGCTATAGCTTATAGTGTTCTCAATAATCTAATGTGTATGGTGAGAAATGACTGCTGTGCACTTACATAAAAAGATGACATTGTCTTGCTGTGCTACTGCAGACCAGAAGCACCCTTAGAGCCTTCAGTCTCTCCTACCGTAATTTCCTTCCTCTCAAAAATGTTTTCTGTTGCCATGTGCTTTGGACCCAAGGGATCCAGTGCTCAGTTCGCACCTCTTCCCTGTCAGACTTTAATTCTTCTCCACATTTCACAATCCTCCCTCTTTAGTCTCTCCATGAATGGGGTACTAATAAAGCAAAAGAGTTTTCAGTTGAGTAGTTGCTTTAAAATTGGTCTGCATGCACTGTTACACTGATTACAAATTTATACGGCAGTAATCCACTCAGCACAAAAGAAACAGCGCTATTAATACTTCACAAAGCTGGTATGCAGCTATAAGTAATACCTTTCAGGGACCTTTTAGAAATGCTGTAAAAATCCCTAGGCTATAAGAACCTAATACAATTTTTCTCAGGCTGCTGTTAGGATACAACGCAGTAGATTTTCTACTGCAACTTTCTGAAATGGCCATTGGGTTCAAGAGTGATAAATCATCTAGAAGTTTGGAGAAAGAATGAGATTTTCATAAAGAATTAATGAACTGCTGATTTCAATGATCGTTCATGTGGGCCTCCAGCAAAATAGGACTTTCTCTGTGTACAGATGAACACAGTTGAACTGGGATGAAGGGTGCTACTGGTGGAACATTTGACAGTTTACTAGACAGTCAAAGTTCTAGTCTGTTCAGAGTTAGTTTACCTCACTCTGCTTATCAGCGAATCAGTTCTAATAGACATATTTTAATTACACATACATAATTAAAGACATTCAAAGAAACAGATCTAAACACACAGTGAGAGAGACACCAAGGGTCTTCACGCCACCTGGAACTGCAAAAGACTAGGACAAGTCCGTGTTTAAGTTTAAAAATGAAAAGCTCTTTGACAACTAAGAATCAACAGACAATTTCCTTCTGAAAACATAAAACAAATGCTGTATGATATGCAGTTACTTGGCTGTAATTCTTAGAAAGACTGAGAAACTCATTCCATCTATAGCAGATCAGCAAGCACCAACACTGAATACAGCCACAATCACACAGCCACTCTGAACTGACCCGGTACTGCTGCCAAAGGGAGGATTCCTGCTCCCAGTAACCTCCCCCTCTTGCTTCCCTGGTGTGGGCATTTGCATTTGTGCAGCTGCATGGTGAGTTATGCATGGATGTGTTCCAGGTAGGACAAGTAGGACAGGGACACATGATGTGGCTCCTGGTTGAAGTCAATAACCCTGGCACAAAATGCAGTAGGTGGAAAGATACTGAAATTACAAATACCTATTGTTTTCCAGGTTGGACATACAGGTTAATGATTATTTCCTAAAATGAGTACTGCAAGCTGTGCTTGTCTCTTTTGGATTCTTCAGCAGAGATCTTCACATGACCTAATAAAATAGTACTACTGATTACTATTTATGGCTATACACTTAGAGCTCAAATAAAGTCACAACGGGCAAATGCATCACTGGAGTTACAGTCTCCAAATGAATTATTACACCAAAACATGTTGAAAGATTCTGAAGATTTTTTGAATTAAATATATGAAGTAGAAATAGGCAGTGATGAAATCATGTCTCCTCGACATAGTCTCATTGCATGAAAACACTGGAGGAAATAGTATGGAAGCTACTGAGAAAGAAAAAGCCAAAACATTACATAAAAAATTATAACTGAGCAAAAATATTTTCCTGCATATTCTCTCATGTGAATACAGCCTACAAAGGGTACAAAATGCAGATCCTCACAGCTGTAGAGCTGTACAACCAAAGGTCAATTGCAGTCAGTAGCCCTTTCCTTCCTCTCAGATTTTGGCCTCATTTGTTACATTTGGATTTACAGATTATTTTTTCCCAGACAATCTACATGACGCTTCTCACTTGTCAGTTAAAGGTATTGTTGTGCCAGCGGTTTTTATTTGTCCCCACACAGAAGAAATGTTACATAGGCATGCTCTGCCATCCCATCAAGCATGTGTTCCTGAGAATCATAGAATGGTTTAGGTTGGAAAGGACCTTAAAGATCATCAAGTTCCACCCCCCCTGCCATGGGCAGGGACACCTCCCACTAGACCAGGTTGCTCAAGGCCATGTCCAGCCTGGCCTTGAACACCTCCAGGGATGGGGCCTCAACAACCTCTCTGGGCAACCTGTTCCAGTGCCTTACAACCCTCAAAGTGAAAAACTAGTAGAGTAGAGGGGCAGGATCGCCTCCCTTGACCTGCTGGCCACAGTTCTTTTGAGAAGTGGGACACTTAAAATCATTACCCCATTGCTTCACTCTTCATCTTCAAAAAACTCGATCAATCCCAGTTTGTCTGAGGAACACTATGATGACACTGAAAGTGCAACTATTCAGAAAGCAGCGGCAACAATGCTCACACTAAAAGACTGATATGGCAGACTTAGTTTCAGGGATGACGCAGTTGGGATCTTTGAGAGTGATCTGCTCCAGAAAGCTGGTGTCTCTTCCAGGTGACAATTCTGATCCTGCTCTCACCACTCCATCCACCATGCCACATACACTGTCCCTGTGCATTTAAACTGTGTGTTTTGGTCCCTGCACACATCCCACCCTTCCCACACAAAAACTGCTTTGCCCTCCAACCCCTGGTGTGTGACTGACAACAGTTAACAGAGCAGGGTGTTCATCAATCAGCAGGGAAACTCCAAACCCAAGGACAGGCTTGCCTCAGGAACTGGTCCTTTCACTTTGCAATCAAACATAAATCAGAGATGCGGTCACAAGAGCAATCTTTGCTCAGTTTTGTGATGTGCAGAGGCCACAGCACAAGGTGCCTCTACTAGTAATGCACAGGTCTGCATGGGATATTTTTAATTTTGTACCCTTAAATACAGGCAGCGCACCTGGAAAACATCATGCATATCGACCTTCCCCATCAGAAGAACATATGGGATTTCCAGATAAATCCTTGGAGTCAGAAGCTGGTAGGAAAATGAAACAAAATGCACAGATGCTGCAGTTCATGTTAAAGACAAACAAACATTTCGTATCTTCCCAGCTGCTCCTGAATCCAAATAAATCCAAATCAAACCAAAGTTATATCAGGGAAACCGTTGTTACTGAGTGCAGAAACTTTGCAGAATACAGGCTTAACCATGAATTATATTGTGCAAGCCTTTCTGCATAAAAATTTAGAGGCAGAGGATTCTGCTTTGCAGCTACATGCCTGGACTTCGATGCTGTCCTTGATACTTATAAGATCTTATAACATTTCCCTATATACAACCATTTAACTATCTTCAAACATGTGAAACCAATCTGCGAAAACTGCTACAATGTATAGTATATGGATGTGGCAAAACAAAACAAAAACCAGTAAATAATGAAAAGAAACAACTGGCTACTATGAAAATTATAAAACCCAGATTATTTTAAGTAGGAAGACCAAGAAGACTTCATAGAGTCACTGTGTTTTGATCTATTAAAGTTCCGTTTAGAGTGAGCAGGAAATCTTTTGCTCAAGAAATAAGCTCTGTCACAACGGCACTGGAGCGCTTGTGTGCTTTGCTGGAAAGATTTTAACGAGTGGGAAAATTTTTAACAGTGCAGGCTGCCACCAAATTCCACCAGCCAGCAAGGCAACAGGTCCCACGTGCCCTGCCCACGTATCTGAGGTCACAGGAGATTCCTGGAACATCTCCATACTGGAACTCAACTGAACATGTCCATAATAAGTAGATTAGCTTTGAGCAGGTGGTTGGACTAGATGACCCCAAAGAAGTCCTTTGCAATCTAAATTATTGTATGATCATCTTGCCCATTTAGCTCCCTTGCTGTTATCCAGCTGCGTTCACTGCTTTGATTCCCACAGAGAAAAAGGGAACCATTTTGGGTGCTTACTTTATATCAGTTGTTTCAATTTTCCAGTGAATTAATAATTTAGCAGAATTTTATCTTCCTCATTTTACAGTTATGTGAAGAGGCCAAGTGGTAAAGTAAAACATTAAATTATTTACAAGTTGTGCACACATGCAGGCAGATAAATGGTGTAGCATTATATATTTAACAGTTGTTAGAAAGTATAGAAACTACAAGCATGATAGCCAAACTCCTTTGTCAACGGAGAGAAAAGTAGTCTTCAAGTATGTGTTCATTTGTTTAGACATTAAAGAGCTAAAGCAAATGTATTTAAGGTAGATCTAAAATCTGTACGAACTGCAGAGCTACCAGAGTAAGCAGTTTCTGGCAGCAAATGAAGGAATGAGGCTTCATTTCCCTATTGGCAGAATTCTTCACGAAAGGCAATTAAAGCCCTGCTCCGTGTTTTAGCAGGATGGAATTGAATAAATCACAAGTGCGCAGAACTTTCAAGTGCTGGCAGCTGATTAGGTTATCACATACTAGAAGAATAAATTATAAATTCATTTGTAGTGGAACAGATCCTAAATCCTCAAGTCTCCAATTACCAACTCTATTCAGTTTGCTTAAATGAAGGATTATGTCTTCTTACTTTGGTGCTCAAGAAATAAAGAACCAAGAAATAATATTAAACTGCTGAATCTTTGTACCTTATAACTCCAGATAACCTCTACACTTGATGAAGACAAGTACAGCAAACAGAATTCCTCATAATTCAACCTTTCCAAATGTATTTAAAGTCTTACATATGCAGCTGAACAACCTCTTTCAAAGAAAATTTAACCAAAAATAGGTTTGAAAAATGGGAATAGCTTTGAAGTATCAGCCTCTGACTATATACTACAAAGTAACCATGATACAGAACAAAATACTGCTACAGTCTTTTTTTTTCCCCTGTAACTTCACATTTTTCTTGAAAACTGATTTAAAAGATATTTCTTTCTTAATGTCCATATATTTTACACAAAGACCTTCTGTTAAAATTCATCTGGCTATCTGACTCCCCCTTCCCCCAAATGCACCCAGACAGACATAGTCACTAAAGGACTGGCTGAACAAGATCTCCTTTCTTTTCTGAAGGGGGCCTCTCTAACAAAGGACCTCGGAAAGTAGTCTTTATGGTTAGGCACTGGGTGATGCAATCTTTTAGGGCAGTGAAGATTTAGGATCCACTTCCTATATGTCCTGACAAATAGTCACATCTCTTATCCACATTGTATTAGAATCCTCCTACCCTCTGGTTTTGACAAACAGGGACCCCTTTGAGCACCTAATACAAGCTCCACTGTACCCAGAAGGTCATTTTCTATCCATAACATGCGTTAAGCCCATAGCCTCTAGTGTAAGGACAACAAGAGGAAAGGGTAAAGGCATCTCCAGCCTTGGGGCTTGCCATGGCTCCCCAGAAACACCCAATCTGGCTGGAAGCTCACTCCTTTCCCTTGTGCAAGCCCCTGCCTCCTCTCACCAGCAAACCAGCAAACCACCAGGCACAGGGGGCAGAAGAATCCCCAGCAGAATAAATGTGGCTGCTGGTGCAAGGTGGAGACGAGCCTGCCAGCTTGGGGAAGGCCAGTCACTGAGACCACAGTAAGAGGGGACACGAGGCTGGACTTGGGTGACAGAAGTTGGGCAAAAAGAGTCATCTTTTAGTGAGAGGACACAGTAGGAGGAAGCCTGTGGAAGGGAAGCGACTTTGTACAGGGGAGGCTGGGGAGGGGCAGCAGGGACTGAAGGACAGCGAGGGCAGAGGAGATACAGGCACTGGGAGAGGAGGTGGAGTGTGAGGCTGGGTGCTGTAGGTGGACCTCAGGTTGGAGACCAGAGGAGGGACCTGCTTAGGACAGCAGCAATGGGAAACAAAAAGGCCAAGATGGGAGTTAACTGCGCTGGACTCATTTGGGGAGAGCAGAGAGCAACTCTACCATGAAAGGGAAACTGCTTCTGGCTTTGCCTGAATTCCTGTGCATGTGCTGTTTGGCGCTGGCTGACTGGAGTAGCTGGTTTGTTGCAGTGTATTAAAGAAAACAGACAAGCAAGACTTGGGATCACACTGTTTGTGTCAATGACGAAATGTTCCTTACCACGCAGGCAGGGATAGAGGGGGGGAGAGAGCGATGGACATAGGCGAACGAGACATCTTGATAAGAAACAACCTAATTACAGCTTATTTTGACATTACAAATATTGAGTGTTTAGGGTGTGGTAAAACACAACACCTTGGTGAGTTACATACTCTTACATGATCTTACAGACGACGATTAGTGGGCTACAGAGCAAAAAATGCAAGGCCCTGGAGGAGCAAACATTTGGCAGTCAGACAAATCTAGATGTACCTTGTTCGCTTTTCGGGTGTATCCTATGCCTCAAATCCATGATTTAAGGCACTTTTCCAACTGAAAGAAGAAACTTGAGAGCTTGAATATATTCTCATCAAACTGCAACACAACAGGAACTGATAGCATACGCCAAGTAGGAACTATAGAAATACGTATTTCTCACACTAACTTTGCAAGTATTATAAATAAATAATAAAAGTTAATAACCAGTAAATGAGCAAAATGTTCTCAGATAACATTTAAGATAAATAATTTAGTGCTGCAAAATAAGTTTATTATGAGCACAGACTTCTAAATGGAAAAAAGAAACATAACAAGTACGTTTTATATCAAGGCTAGCAAAAAAACATGCAGCTGCCACATAACTGGGTTCTTGGTCAGAACAGGATAAATGACAAACCTTAACAATGTTTGTAGCTCTCAACAGATGGCTTGGAAAAAAACGTACAAAAGGTGTCTCACAAAAAAAAAAAAAAACCTTCTAGTTCTTATTGTTGCAGTTGATCACTTACAGACACTTAAATGTTGTTACTAATCTAATGTACTGCTACCAATATAATGTACACTTTGTCACTACTTTAGCTTAAGCAAAAATGTTATTCAGATTCTTTTCTCCCATTTAATTTTGGATTCAGCTATGGGAAAACTTCAAATTGCAATTGATAATATTCACTGAACCAGAAAGGAAGAGAAATTTACCAGTTCACTGAAGTAACAACAAAATGTCAAACTAAAAGTAACACTTTTAGACACAATCTGTATATTCAGCTTTCAGCTTTGTGCCTTCCCAGATCACCATCCAATTGTTTCTTCAGAAACAGTGCAAGGTCAAGATGCAAAGGGAAACAGAGTCTGAGTCAATCACTGGTTTCACCTGCATCCTATTTACTCACTTCGCAAGTTAAAATACGGTACTTGAAGAAATTCCAGTATTGGTTTATCCATACTAGAAATGTGAATTTCCCTGCAATTTCTTAATACACAGTTTTCATCTTCAAAGCCTGCTGAAAAATATTGCTTGAGACATCACATATTTGTTTAAGAGACATGAAGAATTTTGCAGAAGTTTGGATAAGTGGTGCCATATAAAATGTAACTATTGCTACCTTTTACAGCAGTGAAATTAAATTTTGTATAAAACCAAATTGCGTACAGGTATCACATCTTAAAGTGTCGCAGTCTTCAGCTACAGACAGAGCAGAGAATGAGCAGAAATGTCGCATTTCCAACTCATGCAACACGGAAGACTAAGAGCCTGATATTACACCCACTGAAATGAACCCCAAGATAATTGGTGAGCTCAAAACTAATTAACTTGAACCCTGACAGAGGCATGCATCAAGAAGTCAAAAGTCTCAGCCCAGAAACTGGGTTTAATGGGCAGTGGATCCATGCAGGTCTTTGCAGAAATCAAGTACCCATAGTACTGTAACAAACAGATCAAGAAGAATCTCTCTGCCTTGCCAGACAACAAACCAACAGCCATAATGTTCTACCACAAAATACCCATTTCAGATTTGATGTTAACGAAGACAAGTAAACTTCTAAAGAGAAAACTGTGCTTGACCCAAGAAACAGACATTATGGGAGATACTCACAAAGACCATGAGTTTCACTATTTCTCCTCTGGATTAACTGCAGAGCACTAGTAAAGGGACAGTCCCACCCCATCCCTGTTCCTCCAATGCCACAACCATGTGTTCCCACTGCTGCCCTGGTACCAGCTCAGACGACTACATGGTGAGGCAGGGCAGCCTATAGATTTGACAGTAAGCACACTTCTCTCCCCTCCACAAAAAAAAAAAGTCGTTTTCTGTTGAACCAACAAACTGAACCAGTTCAATGGTTCAGACAATTCCCAGGTACCCATCTCCCGCCTGATGCAAGAGAAACCATGGGAAGCTGAAGGCAAGGGAAAGAAAAAAAGTAGGACCAACTCTTTCTCCAACAGCTTAGTTTCACCAGATAGTAAGTAGTTTAAAAATGCATTTTAACTTTAGCCAAGTGTGATTAATATCCATGGATGGCCCCCAGGAGCAGCCCCTTCCAGATGCAGCTCAGAAGAATAGGCTTCTGCACTGATGAGTGTCCAGGGGACATTGTCCTCCTCCACTCTCTTACTAGTCCTTGCTAGACTAAAATTGGCCTGTGCAAATACCTGCCTGTAGTAAAATGCCATACAAAATCATTTTCTCTGTTTAGGTATCTGAATTCCTCATTAAATGGAAGCGTGGCTAAGAGAAATTATGTGCTTATGGAAGCGTCTTTTCTCTACACTGCAACCAGTCAGAGTATTTACTAGCGCTTTGGGACAGAGATCCTTCCACACCTCTGTCATGTTATCTAGAGGTAGGCTGGGAAGGTATTTCACAATAAATGCAAACAGGTTGTAAGCCCAAGACTTCCAAAAGACCAAACTTCCTCTCCATAAAGCCAAATGAGGCAGTCACATTCGAATTTTCCAATGTTCATAATCAAGTATGGCATGATACTACATTCACACTCATGAAAACGTATATCCAATTCTGACATTACTTTTTTAAGAAAGTATAAAGTTGATTTTAAGAGATTAATTGTTCTTGCTGAGACAACTGATAGCCAGATAAAGCAAGTGCAAATTACATGACAACAGGCCGAAAAGAATACATAGTCTCTAAGTACAAAATGGAGCTGATTCTTCACATGTGATGATCATTCCAACTGAACAACTTTTGGATTGGACAGTGTTGGGCAATTATTTCAACATGCAAGCAGCTCCATTACTTCCTCAAGTACGTTATATTTTGCATTTCAGTCATGCATCCTCGTGACACAGTTTACAAAATAGAAAATCAGGTTCTTTCCATAACTTATTATGCTGTCTTAGTCAGCTGCGTTCAGAAATAATAATGATTTATTTAGTTTTCCAGCAAAGTCTAATGTGTCTAATCTGTTTTTAGAAATGAAAGAAAGAACATATTTGGATAATATTTTGGTTATTCAGACATGCTTTACATTATCTTTGCAGTAAAAGAAAAGATAATCTTTTTCACAGGCTTACATGATTCTGAATATGGCATCTAGAAATAAAATACACGTTATATTTGCAGTCACGAGAATATTCGTTTCCTCTGCTTCAACAATACTGTTTTGCTAAATACTGATAATCATAAATTTCCAGCAATTTTTTTAACAGAATTTTTTTTGCTACACAAGATTATTTTTGGCCAAAAAAAAAAGTTTTTTCCAATGAAATTTTCTCAGCTCTTCATTGAAATTTTGCTTTTAGTAATAAAAAATATTACAATAAATTCCAGCTTGAAAAAAATCACTGAAATTTGCTTTCTTCCTTTTGTCTGATAGCTTTAGCAGAAAACTGCCTTCTCATTACAAACATGGCTAAAGCTCTAATAAGGAAAACATTCTAATCCACATCCTGTGGGCAAATGTAGGGCAAAAGATGTGCTTGCAAAGTGGTTTGGGACCAACAGGTTTCAAAAATTAAAATTTTATTAAAAAATGGTTGTTGTTGGGTTTTGGTTTTGTTTTATTCAACTCGCCTAATTTATTAGGTGGCAATAATGTGGTTTATTACTAGCAGTCAAACTACTGTTTCACATGACAAACTTTTGTTTGGGGAAACTGCAGTTTCATTGACTAACCATCTAACATCTGACAGAGCCTAACAAGCTAACCAAGTGTTGACTTACATGGTATGAAACCACAGTTCTGCATTCAGCATTGTGGAATGGGATGTTTTATACCATTTCAAATCAATTCCTGAAAAAAAAAAAAAAAAAGAAGGGGGGGGAAAGGAAAAAACCAAAAACCAAAACCAACATTAGAGCAAAAATGCTATTTCATGTCTTGCTGACAGAAGCAATTGAAGTGAAGTGAAGAACAAGACTGGGTAATAGCCCTGGATCTCCAGGTTTACCTACAGCCATCATCAAACAGACGCCACACAGGCCACCTCCAGATGAGACAACATGAGGGTGATTGCCGTTTCCCGGGCTCCCACCCTAGCCATGCCCTGACTTTATCAGGGGAGGAGACACCCAAGTGCCAAGGCCTCCCTTGCCCTGCTCCCTCCCATCCCACCCCATCCCAAGGAAAGGGAACCCAGGTGACTGAGCTGGGCAGGAACCATAAGAGGACTCCCACGGCCGCAAGAGGAGGAACAGACCTGCCAAGAGATACCATGGGGCACACACCCCTTATTCTCCCAAATAAGAGCAGGCACAGCTAGAAAAACTGCTTGAAGCCCCCACTGAATGTACTGTGCAGTGATGCGCCTGACCTTATTTCTTGCTGGGAATGTTCCTCCCTCATCAATTCCACCACACTTGTCTGGCGTTTCCTTTTTTGCCGTGTCTAATACAGATAACAAGTTACTTGAGGCAGGGAGCTGTCGAGTGCGGTATAGCTCATCTGCAAAGGGCTTGGCAGGCCGTGCAGTGCCATACCCAGTAACAAAAATAGAGCAGAGCAGATGACCAGCCTTTAAAACAAACACTGTTTCATTTATTCATACTTTAATAACTTACTAATTCATTGCCTACTGTGTTATTAACAACATACTTTAGAAATCAGGCTTTGACCCTCAAAAAATTCCTTTCTAAAGTTCAAACGAAGCATTTTTCCCCCCTGAGTATTTTGTGAATGGAATGGTAATTTTCAGACCCTGAGATCTCTAGTATTAATGATGCTATAAAATTAAATCTGATACTGTTAGTAACTTCTTCCTGAGTTCTTCACAACCCCAGTACATTGCAGCCAGTGCAGCTGCCTGCAGAGCGCTCCGAGCTCAATGGGACGAAGGGCCCCCAACAGCCAGGGCGACCCACACAGACCCGGACAGGCGGTAGGGCAGGATCTGTCGGGGGGGGGGGGTTTGCTCCGGGATCTGTTTGCTCTGCAAACCCCTGGCACAGCCCCCAGCGTGGCCCAAGTTCCCTGCACAGGACAGTGATGCACCCACAGTAGGAACTGAGCAGAGCTGTGGGCCTTCCTCTTCTTGAGACACATGCAAGGCTTGTGAGGCCCCCACCAAGGCTAATGAACAAAAATAGCCCCCATATGACTACCCTACAGCTGATCCACTGCCAGGAGCAGGGAGCAGAGAGAAAGGTTAGGAAAGAGCGGAGAGTGGGTATGCAAGTTGTCTTGCTTCCTTTTCTTCCATGTGTGTCCTTAAACCTAAATACTATATGCTGCATTTGCTCCTATATAATGTCACATGTCACAGAAACTCCCAGACTGGTTGTCAAACCAGCAAGGCTGCTGGTCCAGGGCGGTGGTAACAATGAGCAAGCGAGAAGGCTCCTCTCTCTCGTACCACTGCCTGCTCCCGCTTTCCTTCTCAGGCAGGACGCGCACCAGAGAGCCACCAGCGACGCTGCAGCTCAGGCAATGCCCACGTGCAAAAGGTCAGGAGCTATTTGATGGGAAAGGATGGGAGAGGAACTCCTGAGGGAATATCAGGGAACAGGAGGGGCTTCTCCGCAATGTGAGCGCCAAACGGTAACACCCAGATCCCTTCCTGCCTTGGCAGCCACATGTCGGGACTGTCTCAAATACCTGTATTTCCCTTCAAACCACTCTGGGATCTCTCTAAGTTCTCGCCCTCCTTAGGGGATAAAAATTTAAATCCTGCCTGTTCTCACCAGCTCAAATAAGAGCTCCCTGCAGCATCATATAAATGTTAGGCAGAGTCTTAACTGAATTCAGTCCTAGACCATTACATTA
The DNA here is from genome assembly GCF_000708025.1 of Charadrius vociferus. Taxonomy (NCBI): domain Eukaryota; kingdom Metazoa; phylum Chordata; class Aves; order Charadriiformes; family Charadriidae; genus Charadrius; species Charadrius vociferus. The sequence continues at coordinate 983,550 of NW_009650084.1, forward strand.
AAAGAACCAGCGGGGGAATGAGGGGGTGTTTAAAAATAATGTCAAATAAAGCCCAGAGTAATTGTCCTGTTTCCATGTGTTAAAAAGCAGGTGGTAGGATGCAGAAAAGTTTGTTCCCGATTTTCTGAAGGCTGGATGGGAACTGTTAGTACTACTTCAACTTAGATATGTGCAAAATTAATAACATAGTATTTAATGCATACCTTTACTCTCCAGATACAAAATGTACAGCAGCCCTCTGTGCCATCCAGCTTTTACCAGACCTTTTTAATTCCCTGTTAGATCTTCAAAAATGTAAACAATTGCTTTGAAAAACACCTCCACCTGACACACTGAAATAATTCATCTTCTGTCTTCATACAGCAACAGAGACAAGCTGTTTCTATTAATATCCCTCTCCCGCTCCAGGCTGTGTGCTCTCAAAGCAATTCAGATATACTCTTTTTCAAAGGAACTGACTGTGAAACAATGATGGCACCAAAGTCAGAAGTAGATTGCAATGCCCTTGAAAGGTAAGTACAGCATGAGCTAAGGGCAGGAGACTCTGAAGAGACTCAGCAGAAGGAAATGAAGAAAGCATACAATCAGAAAGCTGGGAATGCTATGTGTTGTTTTATATTTTTTTCTTACCTTTACTTCACAAATTACTTCACAAGTGATTTGTCTGATGTGGAAATGTCCATTTTTTTCTGTAAGCTGCTGATACGATTTCAAACACCATGAACAACTTCAATGGCTTCCTCTTCCTTTCTCCAGTGGGCCCAGATGCTCTTTGCCTCTCTGTACCTTCAAATCTCTAGTATCAGAATTCCAGAGTACCTCCCATGGGTCACTTGCAGCCTCAGCAGCCTTTGCACAGAACCCAGAAGGAGGATTTCTGACTGTGGCTGTCCTTGACAAAACCAGCTGTGCCAGGATCACAGCAAATGTCTGGGTCCTGAGCAGACTGGAGCTGTCTCATAATTAAGAGTCTGGCATCTACTCAAGCATGAATTAAGTAATGATGAGGAATTTTCACCACTATTGTGATTCTGTGTATGTAGGTCATATTCCATCATAACTATTAAACATAAAGCTATTGTGTTTCAGACACTGTGTTATGGGGGCCCCAGCTTCACGTCCTACTAAATGACTGAGCAAAAACATCCAGAAAATCTTTTTACACCACCTCATTTCTGCCTGCTTTCTATTCTTATCTGAGCTGCACAACCAAACATACCTGTTTTTGCTTCCTTACCCCATCTTTCTCCTCAAAGTAAGGTGGGGAAATGCCGTCCTCAAACACAAACATGCTTTTTTCTCTACTCTGTTTCACTGAATGTTTGTGTGGGAGCTTTTATTTTGTTCTGAAGTATTTTTACAAGAATGGCCCATTTTATATACATGTACTCCACTACAAATATGTTGAATGTCTGAGTGAAATGTGTCAAAAAAAGTGAAATGCTAAGTAAAGAAAGCATCAAACTGCCTTTGCTAAATCCGTTGGGTAATAACGACCAAGTTACAGACTCGGCTGGAAGCTGAAAACAAAAAATTACCCGGTGTTTGGAGAAAGGAGTACATGGTATATGGCAGCCGGAGGAGACATGACGGGTAAGTTTTGCCCCGCCGCACAGCAGGCGCCTGCGTGAGAGTTCAGGCACTTCTCAGCAGCAGGCAGGGAATCGGACAAACCCGCTCTTAGTTTTCATCTCTCCACATGAATTCACCAAATGAGTCTCTCATTCTTCACTGCAGTAAATCCAAAAATGGAAAATGCTGAGATAACAGAAATGGGGAATAATCGATTCAATTACAGATACTCAGTGGCAGCAGGATACAGAGTTGTAGGGAACATTAAAGTTTGGCAGGGCCTTACCACTGCAGTTGCTTCGGGAGGCGTCATGCCTGTAGTAACGCATGCAAGGTAAACACGGAAAGAGGAAACAAATGAGTCACACAACACACTGGTTCGTTTAGTGTACTGCGTGTGTAGGCCAAAAGCTGATGCAAGGCTGGGTTTGCAAAGCCGCTGTTAAAGCACAGGCATGTGACATGAGGTAACCTTGGCCAACCGGGTAAGTAACACAGGGCAACACAGAGCCCCAACCAGCAGCCCGGGACAAAATACCGACCAAAGTAAAGCACTTTGCCCAGCCCAGAAGCCAGACACAGGACTGTTTACAGAAAGGCTGTAATTTATTGTTTGATATTTTTAATAACAAAGGTTGTAGCCCGAAGAGTCATTTTTAAAATCAGCTGTGTATTCTCATTATTTTCTGTTTATATCAATTATCCTGTTGTTTCATATGCAAAACCACCCTCCCTTTAAATTCACCAGGCTATAGGCCGGAGTTGAAACAAAAGGAAGATACATTTCTGGCTCAACAAGAATTGAGACTATAGAAGAACTAGGACAGTCACTTCCTGGTACCAATTTTCTGCCTGCTACACGAAGTATTGAAGACAAAGACTTTTAGTAAGACCAGCACTGAGAAAATGCCTCAAGCACATGAAGGGGGACAGTGCTTACACCCCTGAAGTAGCAGCGCAGGAGGAAAACAAGAGCCTACCTATCGCACAGCACTGCAGTTCTCAACTCATCAAATACCTACTTGCCCAGATTATCGAGTTTAAGACAGCAGATTGCTACCGAGCAGCATTATACACCTATGTCCTCAAAACCATGCAGCATATCAGCTTACCACAATTTGAGCAGCACATTCTGCCAGGAAGCCGTGTTCCCTTGTGCCTTCAAAGGGATTTAACTGCCTAAGGTCCCGTCACACCAGCTCCTCCCAAGCTCAAATACCCACAGCCTTCACATGAAGATACAAAAGTTTGGAGATGGGTATCACGAGGCTTCTCCATTTCAGCTTATTCTTATGTTGAAGCCAGTTCTGTCTTCTGTGTGAGCAAGTTCAGCATCTTTCCATTGTAGCACAGATTCACCATGCCTGCCTCCCTGTTGCTCAGGGGAACCATGTGGAAAGCCCAACAGCCAGCTCCATGCCCCTGGTACACCACAACCCAAATTACACTTCCCATCAGTCATCAGGAAATTCAAAGCATTGGTACAAAAACCCAAAAACCACAACAAGACCAGCAGAGACAGACCGAGGATATAACTAATATCCAAGATTGCTCTAAGTGAGGAGATCTACTGTTTGAAACTGCCCAGTCTGTGCAGTAAGTCAGCCTCCAAGATGATGATTCTGTCTCTACTTACGGCCAGGACCATGTGCTTACACTCACTGTTCCACAGGGCTTGAGTTGGCTGCACCCACAGTCCTGTTAAAGGCAATGTTAAAGGCTGGACTACTGGTCAGTTTGCCTCAACTACAATGACTGCATACCTACACGTGGTGAGCCAGGGGGCTCATGCACAAGCTATACAGCTATGGGGATAACTGGAGAATGTAAAGTGAGGTCAAAATACCTAACATGGTATTGCAGGCTTACCTCAAGACACCTACAAGTGATTAGTCCATATAAAAGCATCCAAGATCATGCTCTTTCTGCCTGAAATAAACCCATATCTGGCTGATATATAACAGGACAAGACAAAAGCAACAATGAACCAAAATTAGAGGGGCTTTGCCAGATACTGTAAAATAGCAGGCTGAAACTTCCAGCTGAAATGCACTGTTTCAGATACCTGAATAACTTGAGAAGTTGTTGGGCTGACTCAGAAACAACAAAATCACAAGTCTCTTCCGTAGCTCACTTGATCTGCTTTGCTAAAAGAAAAGGTCAGTGATCAAATGCCTCCTGCTCCCTGGCTTTGCTCAACACGTCAGCTTAGAGCAAACACCTTGAAGACAACACAGCCACTGTTACGTATCACACCCCCGTCCCCACACTGTGCTGCTCCTTTTCTGCCTAAGTTCCCTGTTATTTGATATGCACAAGGTAATCTTGCAGCTTGGCACTCTGCAGCTGTAAGCGTGGCAGGCAGCTGTGCCAGGCACTCTTGCCAAGAAAGTATTCTGAGTCACTATGATAATAAAAATGCATCAAAGTAACAGGTTTTTTTCTTCTTTAATATCACTAAGCACATAAGCCCACACAGGGCTTTCCTGCCTCTGCAAGCTTTAAGTATACATACCCAAAATCCAAAGACTGAATGGGAAACTGACAATTATGCATCCTGCAATTCTCTGTAAAGACACTCCAAATGTGCCATTGTTTACCGTTTAATGCCTATTTTGCCCCAATCTCCTGTTGGTCTGTAGAAAGATATATGCACAGATTGCAAGTTTCTTGCTGTAGTACAGTAACTGCAATTAAAACCAGTGAAAGACTAGGGCAGATGATATAATAAAAGAGGTCATTTTTGTTGACAGTCCCAAAAAGAAGTGCACGCGGATATAAAGTCAAGTGGGCATTTTCTTTTTTCTTTTATTTTTCATATTAAGTAAAAAAAGAAAAAACCCTACTGAGCTGAACTGTTCTGGGATGCAATTCTTAAGCGACAATAGTTTGGTTAAAAATTAATCAACCTTAATGTTGATCAAAAATATTTTTCCCCAGATTAACAAAAAGGCAGCTCTCTTTAATAAGGACAAGACTGCTATCAACTCTGAACCTTACTCCCACCAGTTTCACTAGATCCAGCTGTTTTAGTAGTAAAATAAGGATTTCGATTTAGGCCGGAACATACTAAGAAATGGATGCCAGGCAGGTGGCACGCAGAAGCCGTAACAGTACAAATTCATAGAAAATACAGGCAATTCGTTCCTAATTGCTTAATTGGGTCTGTTCAACTGCAGCTCCCACCCTTATTCTTGAAATTCTTAACCTCATGACAGGAAAAGCATGCCTGCTCTATGCCCTCTGGCCTGCGAAATCAGAGGCATCTTTCATGGTTAAGGTCAACATGGGAGCAGGAGAGCTGAAATGGAGGGCCAGCAAGCTAATACCAGACAGAGGCATCCCTCACTACTATTAAATGCCACCCAGATGCAGTGGGTCCACCAACAACCTGCTGATTTCCGAACTCTCAGCTGGATTTCTTCAACTCCACCAGCTACACAGAAAGCTGACAAAGTTGCCAAATAGTCATTTAATGCTCTTCACGCTCAGACCTGCCTGCCTGCCAAATTCATGCGCACACACAGAGCACTCTGCCGCATGCAGAAAGATTTTTTGGGGTTCTCAAACTGGAAAATCAAGTGAATCGAGGACAGATGCTACAAAGGTAAGAAAGAGCAGGCAAGCTCGCAAGTGAGTAGGAATGCGGAGGACACGCAGAACAGGTCCTTCCAGCTGCCCACAATTTTATTGCTCCTTGCAGTAAGCCAACTCTTTCCAGTGATGTTGGGCACTGGAGGTGGTATGCGAGTCCATTCCTTCTACATCTGTTCCTAATTTGTCAAGACAGGTGAGCCAGCCTTCAAAACTTCAAAAGCCTGCCTGTCAAGAAGACAAAGCCAAGGGAAATGAAGTGTAAAATTTTGGCTCAAATTGTGAATATGACAGAAAATCTGGAGCTACTGCAAACCGACTGAGCTGAAATGACGAAGGCACACTACCTGTACTTAAAATACAAGCACTGCATACATGTTTACTAAGGAACCACATAAATGTTTCTCTTCTTTGATTTGCAGGTGTTTCTTCTTTTTGCAGAGTGCTAAAATTTTGTTCGAGGAGAGGAAACAGATGGTAGCTGTAATAGTGGCACCTTTCCAAGGTGGAAAGAAACCATTAGTGGGGCTACCACAGGCTTAAGGCTGGGAAAGTCAGATTTGTATTGCCTGTTTACACTGTCACTACAAATCTTCCACGCTCAGTAGCGATGCAAACACAAGTACCGACTGACAGAAAGAGATGGTGCCTTAACACCATTTCTCTGTCAGTCAGAGCAAATGGAGTCCTAAGCAGAAAACCTATGGCAGACAGAAACATGGACAATGTATGAGGTCCCAGACCAGAACTGTTTACAACATGGGGCTTCAGCCTCTGAGCCACTGTTCCACTGGGAAGGGAGGTTCTGCCCATGAATAGCAATTTGTCGAAGAATGTTTAATTTAACATAGCAACAGAACTGAAAAAGAGGAAGAAGAGTAAAAACTATGGCCAAATGAACAGAAATGATGCAATTATCCACCAAAAAAAACCCAAAAACCACAGACAAAACCAGGATTTTTTTTTGTATCAATAAACATTTCACCATTTTCCTGAAAAAAAAAAACCACCCCACAATTCTAATGGAACAAGAAACCTTAGGTAGAAATAGAAAATTTCTTTAAATAACATCTGCCTTGTTTTAAGGATTTATATGAAAACAGAGAAAGCAATAGTCTGGTTATTCAAGTCCAGGAGGCCATTTGATAGAAGGGAAATGACTGGGAGGACTGAGGAGCATATGTGAGAAAAAACAAAGGAACATGCTATGGGACCACCCTTTTGATTTGTTGGAAGAAGGCAGAGTACAAGGTAATTTTGAACTGTGGAGCAGGAGTCAGAAAAGGAATATGAAGAGGATTGTAATGTTAAACTAAAGAGCATGATCTTTATGATCACCACCTGGAATACTGCATCCAGTTCTGGAGCCCTCAGCACAGGAAAGACATGGACCTTTTGAAGCAGGTCTAGGGGAGGGCCACAAAAACGGTCAGAGGGCTGGAGCACCTCATCTATGAGGACAGGCTGAGAAAGTTGGGGTTGTTCAGCCTGGAGAAGAAAAGGTCCCAGGGAGGCCTTATTGAAGCCTTCCAGTACTTAAACAGGGCATATAAGAAAGATGGGGACAAACTTTTTAGCAGGGCCTGTTGCGATAGGACAAGGGGTAATGGCTTTAAACTAGAGGAGGGAAGATTTAGACTAGATATAAGGAAGAAAATTTTTACACTGAGGGTGGTGAAACAGTGGAACAGGTTGCCCAGAGGTGGTAGAAGCCCCATCCCTGGAAATATTCAAGATCAGGTTGGATGGGGCTCTAAGAGGAAGGCATTTGGATCCTGTGAGAGCATTACATGTTCATGAGACAGTAAGGAGCGAGAGGTCAGTAATTTACCATGGGGGCTGGGAGTGTGAGCAAATCAGAATTTAGTCAGAGCAGAGGGAGCAGAAGGACAGCTGAGGAAAGTGCTGGTGTGGCGGTGAGGGATGAGTAGCCCAGAAAGTCTGTGTCAGCGCCAGACAGACCCAAGGCACTTGCTAGTGGGAGAGCAGCCAGAGGCAGAAAGGCTGCTGTGGAAAAACAGCAAAAGATTACAGACAAACCCAGAATTATCATACCTAACTTTAGGCATTGGGGAGATGCTAGATTAGGAGCTGAGCTACTCCAAGCTTCATCCTATGAAGGGAACGACAAGTGCACTTTAGAAGGTGGAAGGACTTCCTTTCTGAATGTGCCCCCTTCTCTCCTTTCAGCGCCCATGGATCGTAAGGGGAGTTCCTCTTCTGACTTAGATGCTTAAAACTGTGTGGGATGAATCCCAGCCCGTCTGCAGGATCATTCAGAAAAACAAGCGAAGGAAGAACAGTCTTGTTCCTCGGGTCCTACAAAGGAGAAGATCCCTTGATGCCTGAAGGTGGATACCTGCACTATGGGACAGCCAGGGGAACCTTTGCATTTCAATTACTCCTGAGAAGGGAGCTATTGAAAAATGGGCTTGGAAAGATCTTGGGCTGTTAAGGAAATCTCTGCTTAGAAAGGGTTTCTGAGTCAACAGAAAGACAGCTGTGAAGCCACACAGTAGATAATTTGACTCAGAATGTACCCAAGAATGGCATACAGCAACAGAGAAACTGTCTAAGCCACCTGAAAGGAACAAGAAAAAAAAATAGAAAAAAAAGGAAAGAGGAAAACTGAAGCAGTCACCTATAAATACAACCACTGGCTGTAGAAAAGAGGTGCCTTTGACTTGGGAATACCCACACACGGGTTACAGAGAGGAAGAATGAAAAAGAGAAAGGGGAAAAGAGAGACCAGCCTAAACCACATGAACATGAAATTGGCAGTAAAGTAACAGCTGCTTTTTTGGAAAAATATACAAGTTTAACAAGCTAAACATCAGCACACAGTCAGAGCCTGCCGGCAAGTGTGAAAAAAGCACTGGGAGCCGCTGGTGGCTTACATGAAGGTCACAGTGTACCTGCATCTGCACAGCTGAGAGACAAGCAGTGTCACAAGCAAACCAGCAAGCCTGCTGCCAGGCTGGAAGCTCCTACTTCAACTCAGTAAGAAAACACTCCCATATTCCCACCTAATTCTACCATAAGTTATTGAAATTGATCTTGCCTTAGAAAAACTACAGCAACGATTTTAAGGGAGTGAAAAAACAATGCACGAATTATTAAAATAAACTGTAAAAGACAGTACGCCCTAGCAAATATTAGGCTGGCTTTCTCCTTATTTAAGCATTCCGAAAATCAAAACCGGCAATAAAACAAATATCCAAACATTTAATAAAGACATGTTTTGAAAATAGGAAGATAATCAGGGGAAAAGAGCGTAGGAAAAACAAAGAAGGAGAAAATAGTATGTACAGTGACCTTTACTTGTAATTTAATGCTTGTTCTCATCATATTAAGTCTTGCTTCTCTCCTCCCTCAAAAAAAAAAAAAATGTTACTAAGAGGGTAAAATACCTACTTCCCCTATCCAGGAAAACTGAAGCAGCTTATCTGTCCATTCCACATTTGTCATTTAATCTATCATCAGACTACAGCATCAGCCATCTTGCTAATTATCTCCTTGTAACACATGGAAATTGAAAAAGCTGAAAAAGACACCCTTAGGACACAAAGGACTAGGGAAATGGATAGAAAAATTCCAAGTTTAGATACTGCAATGAATAATGCCTTAAATATTCTGTATGAGCAAACCAGTGGTTTGCCTCAGATGACAAGATGCAAGACTTCTGATATCTGTCAACAGACTACGAATAAAGGGCAAAAGAAACAGTTTCAAAGGATACAAAAACCACATCTCTTCTCTTTCCAGGTAACTTTATTCCGAAACACGTTTACATCTCTGCATGAGCAACAGACAGGAAAACACTCCCAGATCTAATCACAGATCACCTTATTGTACACCGCTGTTCAGTTCTAGTTTTGAACACATAAGCATTTACATTTTCAAGAAAATAAGAAAATCTCTCAAAAATCATAAGACTCTTCTACAATGCTAAAACCATTTTAATAGATCTGCTACAATTTTTAATCCATACAGATGTAAAACTAAATTTACCACGATTAAGGCATTCAACTCTTCATTCTCATGAAAGTGCAATTTAGACCCACCCAAATTACTGGCTGCAGTGCCTTATAGTTAGCCAGGCTTTTCACTGCTTCATATTAAACCCCGAAAAATCTGTCATTCCCCCACTTCTTAGCTACAGCTGAGTCTGAGATAAGAAAAGGAATCAAGACCCATTTAGAGTATTTGACCGGGCTAGCAGCTATCCAAAACTATTCAAGAGGACCTTCTAAAGCCAGCCTCATTAATATCTAAGCACTAAAAATGTTAATTAGTGGCAATATAAACAAGAGTTTAAGCCGGTGGCACCAGCTCTTAATGTTTTCTTTCCTATTAATGCGAGCATGCATAAAGAATACTAGTCAGATTACCAGGTTTCTCTGTAAATCCTACAAAATCACTAACAGCATCCACACAACACATTATTTAAGACCAGCAGCTCCTCCTACCAGCGCACTGGGAAACCGCATTTAATCTTTGCATCAATTCTTCTAGGGCCATTTCTTCAATTTTCAGCCAGCATCTCATTCTCTGCTAAAACAAAAAGAATCCACAGCAAACATGCTCCCCCTGCTCCAAGAATGAAGGGAGCGGGAGGGGGGAACCCAATACCAGACCACTACAGCAGTGCTTCGCAGCCCTGCATTTCAATTACTCCCCACGGATCTCCCTCGGCACAAAGGGAGGCAGGAGTCCACGTTCCCTCCTGGCAGCGCCTGGGTGAGGCGGGCTCCGCTTGAAGCCAGAGCCGTGAATGTTAATGACAGCAGGACCGCTTAAAACTTCTCTCCCCTCCTCTGTGTATGGGTTTGCCCGCAGTGGAGTCTTCAAATGTCAGAATTAATGCGGAGCGTTGATTTGCCGACGTATCACCAGTCTCTCCCAGCCTGCAGCGAGTGCTGGGAAAGAAGGGCTGTGCTGAACTGACAGCCGCTGGAGCTCGCAGAAAGCCCCATCCATTCTCACGCTTACATGAATGCTCAGCTCCTTCCTACCTTCTCGCCAGTTTGCTGCAGGGTGAGGAGCTGTGGAGGAAAATGCCTTCCCTCTGACAACGCCAAGGCTATTCTGCTCCCACCAGCCCGCACGACGCCTTCACTGTTGGGTTTGAAATGGTCATTTTTGAAAGCCGAGGACTTCAAATTTCCTTTAAACACCACAAGAAACACAACCATCTTCTGGACTATTTGGAGGAGCTTGATTGCTTAAATGTTATGCCACAGGAATCTCCGCAACTCTATTTCCCTTTCCCTTAGAGTCAGGATCTGCAGACCCCACAAGGTGTATGGAGTATATATATACAAGAGAACTGCTGCAGAAGGGAACTAGGAAAAGCAAGCCTATATCCAGTAAACTTCCATTTGCTATAGACGGTACATCACCACTGGAAAAACTTTTAGCGATACAGAAAATCCTCCAAGCCTGAAAGCTGTACAATGCCTCTCTGTACAACTGCTCCTCATGATTGATTTTCAGTGCTTTTATGCAGACTGTTTTACAAGTTTCAAACTATGAGGGTTTTAACACTTTCCTTTTTCAAGATTATTCCAATGCCTACCAAATCTCATTACTGGCATGTTTTTGCTGATGGTCACCTGAATTCTCCCAGTCTTCTAATCATCCTATTCATTTTAGTTATGTCCTCTTATATTTTAGCCACTAAAATAAATAAATGGTTATTGATGGCTAAAAGAAAAAGGCATGTTTTTCTGTACGCTTAAAAGGACTGCACTGTGTTATTTAGGATAAAGATTATTTTCTACAGATTACATACAGCAGGCAAAAAGCAGCAGTCCTTCATAGGAAAATATGTGGATGCCTATGATGACTTGTTCATAACTCTCAATAACATTAGGGAGGGCATGAACTAAAACAATTGTTTTAAGAGGACCCATCAATCTATCTGTGCTTCCTCTGTCAATAAAATTAATTGAGATAATATTTAAATATTCATTTATAAAAAGTCCCACATCATAGGATGCCCAGGGAGGTGGTTGAGTCACCATCCCTGGATGTGTTTAAGAGACGTTTAGATGTGGTGTTGGGGGATATGGTGTAGAGAACTTTGTAGAGTAGGGTAGATGGTTGGACTCAATGATCCCAAGGGTCTCTTCCAACCTAGACAATTCTATGATTCTATCATGATGAGATGCTCAACATGAACCAGCAGTGTGCGGTCACAGCCCAGAAGGCCAACTGCACTCCTGGGCTGCATCAAAAGAAGTGTGGCCAGCAGGTCAAGGGAGGTGATTTTGCTCCTCTACCCCACTCTCATGAGACCCCACCTGGAGTACTGCATCCAGCTCTGGAGTCCCCAGTATAGGAAAAACATGGACCTGTTGGAGCAGGTCCAGAGGAGGGCCACAAAGATGATCAAAGGAAGGGAACACCTCTCCTATGAAGACAGGCTGAGAGAGTTGGGGCTGTTCAGCCTGGAGAAGAGAAGGCACCAGGGAGACCTTATAGCAGCCTTTCAGTACCTAAAGGGGGCCTACAGGAAAGGTGGGGAGGGACTCTTTATCAGGGAATGTAGTGATAGGATGCGGGGTAATGTTTTTAAACAGAAAGAGGGGTAGATTTAGATTAGATATTAGGAAGAAATTCTTTACTCTGAGGGTGGTGAGGCACTGGAACAGGTTGCCCAGGGAAGTTGTGGATTCCCCATATCTGGAAGTGTTCAAGGCCAGGCTGGATGGGGCTTTGAGCAACCTCGTCTAGTGGAACGTGTCCCTGCCCATGGCAGGGGGTTAGAATTAGATGGTCTTTAAGGTCCCTTCCAACTCTAACTGTTCTATGATTCTATGATTTCCACTCCAAGTATGATGGGCCTACAGCAGCTCCATGTATTATACATGACTAGAGTCATAAATATTTCAATTTCTGTGTTAATATAAATGAAACAATTAAGTCTCCAGTCAAGCTTTTGCATAAAAAAGTATTACCATAGAAATACAGCATCTATAGGAGCTTCATATGCAATAAGTATTTTATATGGCAGGGGGGTTGGAACTTGATGATCTTCAAGGTCCTTTCCAACCTAAACCATTCTATGATTCTATGATACATGTGACTGTCATTTAAGATTGCATTTTTGCAAAGGAACAAGTGATGTGCAGCAAGCCCATGATTACCAGGTCAAGCTCTGGCCATTCAGGTGGTGAACCAGGAGCAAAGGCGTGCAAGGCGTGCAAGTTCACAGGTGCCTATGGGTAGCTGAGGTCTGGTTTGAAACAAAGGCTGAAGACAGAACATTCCGTCTAAAGACAGCACAGGGAGAAACTCCAGTTGTCAGGAAGCCAATGGGACCTGTTGACTGCAGCAAGTTAAAGGCCCAAGACATTTTAGCATACGCGGAACAGCAAAGTTCACTTGTAAGTTTACACTATTTCCTGGTTCAGCAAGAATTACAGGACCATCTACTGCAACAGAAGATACTTGTTCAGCTCCAGCTTTCCTTGAGTGTCCTGCTTCAATTCAACAGCATTTTCATATTTTCCTTAGAGAATTAGCAAACTGCTTAAGCCTCCCATATATCACAACATCCACTTTTCCAGGGCATTTTCTCAGTGAAATAACAAACGAAAAGCAAGATATAAATTTAATGATCAATTTTATCACGTCACCCAGTCAACTTTCAGGATCACATGCACATAATAGCTATTAATACTCATGCAAAATGAATGGAGAACTCTAATGTGCTAGTTAACGCTCAGTTATACCAACATTGCCACCTTATATATATTTTCTACACCTTCAAACAAATTCAAAACATGCAAGGCACAAGCAGAGCATCAAAGTGAAAGGTTTCAGTTAGCTGGACTGAAAGTCAGTTTACCTAAAAGTGGGGTGGTTTTTTTGTAATCATGTACTTGTTTAATCATGTTCATTCATGGAAATCAGGCAGCCTTGTCTGGAGCGATACAGTAACAAGCTTAGGTGTAATATGTCTACTGAAGGAAACAGAGATACAGTATTTCCAATATACTTAACCACACAATGTGAGATTAGGATCCCTGCTGGTTTGAAACTGGAATATAACTAGATCATCCATGGTTTTATGAATAACCTTGAGTCAGAGTAAAGAAACAGACTTTAAACTAATTAAAATCAACTCTTAACAAGAGGGGCCAACCGAGCCTTCTTGCAACAAAAGTCAAACCAGTATCTTACCATGAGCTACCTAGAGAATCAAAACAGTTCTGGAAATAACAGTGGCAGTATAGCTCAGAGATGAGCTACTGCAAATTTTGCTCTCTTTGAGTTTGTACTTGATGCCCCAGACCTTTGCAGATCATCGTGACAATCATATTAGGGAGTTAAATATGCTATTTCATCCCCACACATCTCATGTTAAATTAAAATTTCAGAGTAAAAGGATTCATGTCCAGCTCGAGCACTGAGAGTCTGTAAATACAATAGGAGATGTTTTCTTTTTTCAGGTAAAATGTGATTATTTTTAATATATATATTTTGTTTTTACTGAAAAATTCAATCTGCTTCTGGAATTCTGATTTTTAACTCCTGTTAATGTATCACCTCTAGCAAAAAATCTTCAGTAGTCCCAGGCAAGCCCCTGCTGTAGCAGAGGAATTCATACTGAAGTACAGCACTGTGCAAAAATACTTTTACAAAGAAATTTGAGGAACACACATCCTTTCAGTTCTGTCTTAGAAGTTTAAAATACAGTGAAAACATTTTTGTCAAATGGCCTGTATTCCGATTTCTTTCAGTAAAACTGCAAAGATATTAAGCAACGAGTAATCGTATTGCAGAATTTAATCAACCTCCAGGGGTACAAAGATGTAATATTTGACCTGATTTCTGCAGGTTTATATTGATTTTCTTCTAAACTTCTACTGGGTTTGAAAGCCACAACCACGTTATTTTTTTCCTTCAGTACTCTACTTCACTCTGGTTTTGGCTGTGGTCTCCAGCAAAGCCCGTTCAAACACAGCAACATTACATCCCTCTTATTTTCAAACAGCTCCAGCCAAAAAGCATTACCTAGTTTTTCAAAAAATTGTAGCTGTTTTGAAAACGTTCCAGAAATAACATATAACTATCCTTGTGTGAGAAGCCAAAGCAGTAACCTGAAGTCATTAACATATAATCATGTAATGAGTTTTGCCTTAGAAAAGATACTTGCAAGAATATACCTAAAGATTTCTCTACTCACTTTACTTTGATCTCTACAATATAACTCATCAGTGAGTTCAAAAATTTAAGGATGCACTGTGTGAAAAACTGCTTTTGTTTAAACTACCTTCCTGAAATTTTTCTGGGTGCCCCAGTTTGCCTTTTGTGAAGCAGTGGAAAAAAACCCAGGAAATAAACACTCTCTATTCACTTCCCCAAGCCATTCATGACTATACAGACCTCCACTGTAGGTGATATTATGTCCCCTCCAATCGCCTTTTTTCCAGACAGAAAATTCCCT
>NW_009650084.1:998182-1027816 GCF_000708025.1 Charadrius vociferus
TTCCCTACAGTAATTAGTTCCTATTTGTACAAAAGCCATCCCATACCTCTGACCGCCTTCGCTATGCCTCCCCGTACCCTAATTCTACTCTAACAAAGCGAACAAAACTGGACATGGTACTCAAGAAGCAGGCACAGCAGAGTTACACAGTGACATAAGGATTTTGTTGTTCTTGGTTTCCCTCTCAGCAGTTTGTAATGCTCTGTTTGCCTTTTGGACCAACACTGAGTGCCGACTGAGCTCCTGCTGTTTTCAGGAAACTACCCGCGATCAGTCAAGGTCTCTTACTGAGGGTACAGCTAGCTTAGGGAATAGTGTTGTCTTTTCTCATATGTATCACTCTGTACAAACAATTAATTTCATCTACTCTCCTGCTCAGTTACTTAGCGTAACCAACTTATCCTGCAACTGTTTGCATTCAGCACTGAATTTCGCTATTTTGAATAATTTCACGTTTGCAATTTTTCTCTTTCCACGCTTCCTTTCCATTTCCAGCCCATTTGGGATTATGTTGAATAGCTGAAGCTCCTGCAGAAATCCCTGCTTTACTCCCCTCCACCCACAGAAAACTGACCACCTAAAGCAACTCTCTGTTTCTTGGTTTTTAATCAATTATTAATCCACAAGAGGGCTTCCACTTTAACCCATAGGAGCTTAGTTTCTCTAAGAGCCTGAGAGCAGCTGCAGTGGAAGAAATACGATTTATAGAATATAAAGTGGGAGTACAAGAAATTAAACACACAGGTTTCCCTGCCGCTTTGCGTGGGCCCTACCGTATTGGTTGCTGCAAAGGGAAGGGGCAGAGCCTATAGATGGTTATTCCTATGCAGCTGAATCCTCTGCCAAACAGCCCATACTGCTTTCCAGCAATACCACGTGGTCAACATCAGGCAGGCAAGTCAGCCACGCTCTTTTCTGGATGGCCCCAACATCACATGCCACAAAAAGCTATAGACTGTGTTAGCAATGAAGCAACAGGCATCCACGCCACGACTGCTGCCCTAAGACATGGCAGACAGCCAGAAAGACTTACCTAAGCTGGGCTCCTGCAGAGCGGGAAAAGACCCATTGAATGTGGTTTTCATAATCTAGGTCCTCACAGGTCCTACAGAAAACTTCCACACACACCCACTGCACAAGAGCAATACTGATCCCCAGCCTTAAATGGGGAAAGAAAGGGGAGACAGGACAGTTGATATGAAAGATCCAAACAGAAAATGCATTTTTAACATTTCAACCTCCTCTTGGCACCAGTTCTTCCTTCATGAAGCAAAAGGATTTTTCCCTTTTATTTTTCTGAATGACTGAGTTCTCTTGGTAATCAGCCCAGTTAGGCTTTATTATGTAAAGCATCTGGGATTTGAAACTGGGATTCATAAGCAGAGATGGCAGTATTCTGTTTTTGGCAACACCTCACTCTTTCACAAGGAGAAAATTGTTCCTAGATTCGCAATCTCAAGGAATACAGAGAACTTCACATTGTACAAGTCATTACCCTGCAAATACATGCAGAAAGGGAAGAAAAAAAAGTCTTTGCTTCTTAAAAACTTGACACTCAAACACTTGTACAAAGCCAGAGTATGGGGAAGATTCATACAGGAGCACAGACTAAAGAAGCCTTCAGATGTGCAGGAGAATTTAATAGAAATTCCACCAAAATTATGCCTTGCTTTACCAAATCTCTATCAAATCCTCAGTGTCAGATCAACCTCAGTAATATTTTCCTTTGAGAAAGTAAGTGCCAAACAGAAGAAAAAAAAAAAAAAAAAAAAAAAAAAGGCCTAGCAGCTGATCTCCATGCTCCCTCATCTGGGATGTGTGTTAATCACGCAAAGGGACCAGGCCGAGGTGGTACCCAGACCAAGTAAGTACTCAGCAGCAGGGGAAGAGCTTCACCATTACCCTCTTTCTACATAGGTGCTCCCCTTCCTTTCTGTTATTGCTCAGGCCCATGGCTGAGAAGTAGTAGAAGATGGATGAAACACAACATTCTCATTTCTGTTTTGTGGCCTCTTCCCCAATTCTGCCCAATATTGCAACAGTTCAGCTCCCAGTACTTTCAGTCTTCTTCTCTAAACATCTTTCTTTTCCCCTTATCAATCGCAATCTAACCTCTCCTTAAAAAATAAGTAAAGATTAATTCTTAAAGCTTAGCTTAGCCACTAACTCTTTCATAATTCATTCCTTTCATACCCTGTATCAGTTTCACCCTACAGCAGCATTCCTCATACTTCTGGGAAGTTTTGTAGTTGGGCTCTTCAGTCTGAATGAACTTAAAATGATTGAACTCATCACAGGTTTCAATACTTCCCAGCATAACCGGCAGGGTTTTCTTTTCCCCCAGCCTCCCTTGCTTGCATGAATCAAATGAATTAGATGTCATTTGAATCTTTTCCACTGATCTTCCGTGTTTCTGAAGAATGCCAAGTTTCCCAGTAGCTGCTTCATTCAGTTTTCTTCTTCATCCTCCTCTTTTGCCACATGGGATTCAGTAATCACTGCAGAGCCAACAGCCTTGAAAGAGTTTATTCAGTATAACGCCTCCAATTGCCCCTGCTCAGCTGAGGGCTGCTCCAGCCCTTTATCCCTCTCCAGTCCGAGGAGCAAAACTGCCCAGATGTGCCAGCAGCTGCACTCCTCTAAAAGCAGGCATGGCAATGAATGAATGTTGACTTTTCACCAGCGCAGCGCCAAGTAACACCCTACCTTTCTAAGTTTAGTGAGATATCTTTACAGATGAAGGAAGCACTTTCTGTAGGAATTTAATAAGACCGAAGACAGGAAGCATACAGGTGAGTGGGAAAAGAACTTGCTGCAAACAGAAGTAATATGGAAAGAAATGAAGTATCACTGTTATTTTCTTCTTTGGGGCACCTCTCCAGGTATGCATAATTAAAGGAAAGGCCACACAAGGGAAACTACTCCAGCCCCTAAAAAAGTGAAAGCACAGAACTTTAAATGCAGAAAAAAGTGGAAATTGGGGAGCTTTTGTTTTAGAAGATCAGATTTTAAAAGGTACCATGATAATTAAATAGGTGGTAGTCTGGCTGCAGAGATGTCACAGTCATATTCTCCCCCAGAGTTAGTATTCTGCATTTAAATGCAGAAATGAAATCTATCTAGAAAACACACATCTTTTATCTTCTCTTGTCATAGTGGTTTTCTTTTCAAAGGAAATGCAGGGTAAGCAGTCATAAAATTAATTTTTCACGCCCCAAAAAAGTCTGTCCAACATTTTTGAAAGCTCAGGCATTTGAGGTCTCCTAAAAATATTAGACTTTAAATCAATCACTTTTTGTGTGTGTTCAGATTGAGAGTATTAAGAAAAATCCAAAATTTTATTACATGCTCCACTTTGTAAA
Organism: Charadrius vociferus; assembly: GCF_000708025.1. Taxonomy (NCBI): domain Eukaryota; kingdom Metazoa; phylum Chordata; class Aves; order Charadriiformes; family Charadriidae; genus Charadrius; species Charadrius vociferus. The sequence continues at coordinate 1,001,545 of NW_009650084.1, forward strand.
AATCACTATTTAAAAGAACACATAAAAGTTTAGCAGATTCAAGAGTCAGGGCTGATTTAAAACATTCTCAGGAAATTACTCTGTAACAAAATGTGATATTTAACTGTCACTTATAATTGCTAATCAGCAATCTAAAAAGTATTCAGAATAAAAGTAGTAGGGTATTCCCAGGACCATTCAGTTTGATTCCACAGAATAAAACTGAAGAGCTTACCCCTGAGGAACAGGCTGACAAGTTTTATCACAGGTAAAGGACAGAGTAAAAGGATGTCAACTGTAATCCGGAACTTTTTTTTAATGGGATGTATCTTAAAATTTGACAGCCCTTTTCCACTTGTACATCTTTCAAAATATAGCATTCACTGGAGCGTGAGAAAAAGCTGTACCCTTTTCAGGAAAGGAACTAGTGCAGTACTCGGGGAACACACTGAGGACACGGGAAAATTCACTTTGCGATTGGTCTGGCTGAACTGCCCACCTCTGGTGACATGACCCTCCAAGGCTACTTACTATTCTGCCCTGGGTGCTGGCCTCCCTCCTGGACTGCACACCAAGCACTGTTAGAGTACCTGGCTTTGTCTTGATGCAGAACAGGAAAATTTAAGAAGTCTCCAAAAGCATCTAAGAATAAGAAAACCATTTCCAACAACACAAGGGTATTTAGCCTGCAGCCAGAGAGGCCAAACCCCAAACAAGAACTCAGTCTTGCTGCAGAACACTTGCCCTCACCACAGGTCCTTCAATGGTGCCTTTGTGTCTTTCACAACAGAGCCTGAAAAATTCTCTGTGTATGTTTCCTTAACAGGCCAATTCCCCCATCTATTTTATTGCATACAATCCTCAATAAATAAAATAGCATTATTTTCTTAGTCTGGTTATTTGTGTTGATGGATGCTTAATACAGGAGAGAAAGACCAGGTCAGAACTCATCAAAAGTGGCAGGAGGAAAAGGCTGAAAAATGGCTTTTGCAGACAATTACCACTTTTTCATTTCTTGACAAGCAAAAATCACTATGTCCAGTTGACAATGATCTGGGTCTTTTTTTTTGTTTAGAATATGAAATAGTGAGCATTTTCAGATCCCGTAATTTTTTCCATTTAATATTCTTCACAGAAGACACTGCTTCCCAAACCAGCCACATTAAATTGATGTTTCCTGGGAGCTGCTCTGCACAATACCTCAGTCAATGAGGGAAAATGACAGCTCTTCAGTTTATAGTTTCTTTGCCTTCATTGTGGTAAAGCTGTCAAAAAGAAATAGGTCATCTAGGCTTCTTTACATTGGAAGCCACATCGAAACCACCATGTCATGCTTTCTTGAAACAGAAAGATTGAATTTTTGCTTTAATGGGCTTCTGAAAGTGTTGCTGTTAGTATTCTTGAAGGACAATGGTCCTGAATAGTTACTGCTTTTGGAAGAAAAACCTAAGCATGCGTGTATGTGTTTCCTTGTTATTTTGATTATGTCCTGCTGTTGCTTCTTATTTTCCCTCCTTCATTCTTACAGCTAATTCCAATCCATAACAAGGATTCTTTTGTCAGTGACAAGCTTAATGCAATGGTGTTTGTTTTCACCTTCTTTACCTTTAAAATGCAATGAAAAAAGTTCTTTTTGACAAACCGTTTATTACATATAAGAGGTTGCATAGGGTTCAATTTCAAATAATTTTTTAAGCTTTATAGTGACTTGATACTTTAAAAAACATCTTGTGAATTGAGTCAATCACAACCATAACCAAAAGCTGGCTCCATAAATCCACAAAGACTAACACAGAGGGACAGGGTCACAGGGAGACTCATCCCCAGAGCACACTACACCATTTCTTATTCCAACTTATTAGACATGCTTGTTTCTAACCCTATCCAGCGCTGTCAGGTCAGCTGCACAACTATTAGCAACTAATAGCCTCCAGGATGCATCAGTTGGTGCATCAAAATATTTTCAACACTGGAATTTAACAGTTGCTTTGTAATCATGCTGTCCTTGCACTGTATTCTGTTGTCCGTTGAATCATGTAATGTTTTATGAAACCTAACCAAAGTTTGAAATGAGATTTCCACAAAATGCCAGGTTCTATCCTCTTGCCATTTCTCAAGTTCTTCCAAGTTTCTTCTGCAAAGTTATGATCTCAGAGTTCTTCTCTTTACAAGACCAGTTTCAACAAGCTGAAAACGACTTGCTTCTTCAGGTGCCAGCTCCCCTCGAGTGACTCAGCAGAACATTAGTGCCGTCCTGTCCCACACTTCTGCCACTTACCATCTGCTTTTACTCATCAGATGTAACTACCACTTCAAGACTGATCTGTAGTACAGAGTTCCCTCAAAAGCCCAGTAGCTGAATGCCTACTGAAACATAGTTGTAGAACTTGAATGTGCTGATTCAACAGGCATATCTACAATGCTGGTTTTGATTCATCTCCAGTCAGATGTTATTTATAACACTAACAAAAATTATGTCTTAATAAAAAAATTCAGAAGTACCCAAAAATTTCCAAGAAAGTAAAGGAAAAATACATTAATGTGTCAGACAAAAATCACAACATCTCACACTATTTCATTGTACATTGTCGTGGTTTGGGCCAGACTGGCCTGAGGCAGAACGACAATTGCTTTCCCCCACCTCTCTCTCCATGGATGATCATATATTTGTCATATCATGCAATGCTTCTGCATGATTATGGTCAGGGTGTTAGGCCTAGAAAGGAAAGAAATAATTATGGTACCATATGCCCCTTTGCAAGGCAGCAGAGGTATAATGGACCAATCTCCAATCACATTCCTGCATCTCTGAAGGAAAACATTTTGATCCTCTTCACCATTTCTACCTCTGTACCCAAGAGGAAGACCATTTTTAGAGATGAATACTGTCAATGCATCAGCAGAGCACAGATGAGCAGCAGAGAGAACAGGGAGGTTGGAATTACGAAAGATAATTTAAAAGCTGAGATTCCGAAGGGCAGCATACAGAGGAGGCTTGAGGATGCCAGATACAATGCACTGGAAGCCCTGACTTGAAACTTTAGCTATACCAAACCAAATCACACGAAAAAGTCTCTTTGGTCCCTAGATCTGCATTAGTATTCCCCTAAGAGCATTTACTTCAAGATCTTGACCAATTCTTTAGAGAAACAGAATAAGGCATTAAGGAAATAGTCACCTTTGCATCTGTGGTTATTAGTACCATTGGATCTGCCATTGCCAGGATCACCTGCTACAAAAGCAAAAATCACTAAGTAACTTTGGCTGGAAGGCTCTACTGGGTAAAACTAAAGAAATGCATAAAAATAAACAACCTAGCAAATAATGCTTGAAATTATGTTATCAAATACAGAAGTCGGATATTCTTTAACTATCCAAAAGCTTTCCATAACACAACATCACTTGTAAAAACTGTTATTCTACTTCATCTTTCTAAATATCACATTTCACTGTCACACGTATGTGCGAACAGGATGTCTTCTAGAGTAGTTAGAAACGGTGTGGTAATGGCTTGCAGGCAAACAGCTCTCAAAGTAGAAGTAGTTATGTTATTAGATGGTTTAACTTTATTACTTTCATGGGATTAGGCAGCATGCTGTTCAAGGAACTGCACTGTTTGCTTTATAATAGAATTAATATTTTTGTATTAATTTTCTTGGGGTAGGATAGGGTTCAGAAGATAGATCATGAATAACAGCTGACGTACAATTCTTTCACTCTACTTCTATGCCTTTCCTTCCTCTCCCCAACATTTGCAAAAGAGTATTTAAAACTGAAGACTAGTTTCTCATGGAAAAGATAGTATCTGCCTGCTCTCACTCCCTCCCCAATCCCCAAATAGGCTCAGTTTGTATACACAGAGCACATGGACCATTCTTATGTAATATTAATAACCGAGAGCGCCCAAAACAAATAATAATAAAAGAAAGTACATGAAAACTTCACTTCAAGTCCTTTCTAGAGAGAGAACTCTTTAAAAATATATACCTCATTAATGACAAGCAACATTATCTGTGGGGGGAACCAGTAAGGTCTCAGATTCAAAGGTGTTTAATACTCATGAATAAAATCCCAAAATATATCATTTCATGTAAACAGCTGCCTCCTTTTGGAGAGGAAAACGAGTTTATAAAACATTTTAAAGCCTATTTTCGCAAGCAATCCCACCATGGAATCACTGCCAGATGTCTCTATAATATTTGACAAGATACAGCCAATATTTTGTCGACATGTGCTAAAAGTGTTTTTCTATACAGCATAGTTTCTCAGCATTGTATGTTATTTTTTCAATATATATGGGAAAGCATTTCACTAACAGAAAGAGAGTCACAAATGTGACTTCCACCTCATCTAGTTGTGACCCAGGTACACACATGAAGCTATGTTAAACATACCTGCTGAAAAACAATCTAATTCTTATGCAATACTTGCTTAACAGAACTTCTCTTTCTTAAAGTACAATAATGCAAGTAAGTTTTAAATTAATTCTACCTGATATAATTACACAACCACACTGTTGCACAGATTTGGTTTTGGCTTTGAACAGCTGAAGCTAATCATAAACATCACTAAACTCTTCTAACACAATATATGAAATCATACTCCTTTCACAGCCAGAAGAAAAATACTAATCTGTGAGAACACATACATGTATCCCATACTGAATTAATTAAACTACAAATAAAACCAATGTTCTGCCAAAATCTTATTACGAGGCAAATGTACCAGCAATTCCTTTCAGCAGCTCTCTGATCTCCAACTCCAAAAAACAGCTAAGACTGGAGCAATACGCAAACAATAGCACTAGGCTTTAGAAGGCAAGACCTTAAAAGTAAGTGTTCACAAAACTAGATGCTGTCTGTAAGTAAATACATACATACACAGAGTCCATGTTTAGGCTTGTAAATACCAACCTTTCTTGTTGTTCTGTCCGAAAGCCAAAGCATGTCCCACGACTCTTTTGATCAGGTGTTTTATGCAAGAACAGCATAAATGACACAGCATTTGAGAAACAAACGTAGTAAAAAGGTCCAAGTGTGTTAGACTCTTCTCAAATGCAGTAAAATTGACAGGTTCAGTCCAGTGCATTTAGCTTCTGCAGTGATTTTGTTTCCAAGGAAACCAACAGCTTGCAGATGTTTTTCCATGTAACAGGGAAAAAAATTTCAGCAGTGAGTTTACTCATTTACTCAGTATTTTATTCACACATTTTTTTCTGATCAATAACAAACTATTCCTCATACTCTGTTAGAAGACCAGACTATATTAAAAAATAATTTTAAAAAGCTTCCTCTGCACATAACCTTATTGAACAGGTGCTGCTAAAGGAAGCACACCATCTTTAAATGTTTTCCTCTTTATCCTCTTTCAGTCGCCTCTCCAAAAGTGACCTACCTCCCCTGCTTTGTCTCCTTCAGTAAAAGCAGGCAAAACCCTCCCTGTATCATGGGGTTTCATCCTAAAAGGGGCTCCAACAACTTGGCAAGGCCCCAGCTTCCAAAGAACAATCCTGACTTGGAGAGGCTCTTGGAGAGGCTACAGGAATGCTTATTCTTACCACATGGCACAGCTTTGCAAAATTGTATCATGCTACAGACATATCACCATGACTGACATGACTTATGCTTCTTAGGATGAGAGTAAAATATATAAATATTTAGTAAAACCATAATGGAGATGCAAGGTAGAAAATCTACTTTCCCTGCAGTTCTTCCACAGCACATTAGACCTCTAACTCAGTTACACACACAATGCTTACTTTTCATGTATGCTGCAAATTCTCAAGCTGATACATATAAATGAAAACATTATGGGCACTGCATTTTTTTTTTCTTTACATCAGACTGCTTTTCACTGGATAATGGAATATTTACTATACCTCCTGAGCTCTGAAAGCTTTCGCCCCCGCCCTTGCCCTCTTTTAGTGTTACTGATTCAACAGCAACATCTACTGGGCATGGAAGGGCAAGATTCAATTTCTTAGAAGAGATTAAAGGGCCAGGCACAGCAGCATAAAATACTTACAGCATCTGTCTCTGGACACTTTTACATTCCAGTCACTGCAAAACCAGAACTGAAAGGAACAAAACTTTTAAATATATATATTTGCTCTCTACTCACCCCTCTAAAAGGAAAACAAACCCAACAAAAAGATGGATAAACGAATAGCAGTGACTTCTGGTTGCCATTTGAAGACAACGTATTTATATTACATCTTCCAGGAATATTAGATACACTGGGCTAACAGTACCTTTTTGCTCTGGAAATCTATTTCTCTCTTTGTTAAACAATTACACAGATTTAAAAAAAAAAAAACAACAAAACAAACCAACACACAACACAAACCCCACACCCTAAAAAACAAATTACCAAACAGCAGTAACTAATAACCAGACAGATCAGACCAAGCAGAAGTTCTTCAAAACTTCATGGAGAACATGATGATCACATGTGGACCTATTAAATGCTAAGAACAAGGACCCCAAAGGACTTTGGCCTAATGACACCCAGCATTTGCCTTCCAGAATGGAATCTACTGGGATCTAAATTGCCCAAGTAGAGCACAAGAAGAATTGAGGCCTTGTGAGAGGGACACAGGACAAACTACATTTCTTGCAGGCTCCACCTAAGCAAACTGAAGAAAAATGACAGCTTCATCTCCCTTTCTGCAGAGACTAGCGTTTCACCTGCCTGCTGACAGGCACCCATCACGATCAGGGTTCACAATCACACCCCTTGCCTGGCTTTTGACATCTACACAACTCCTTCTTTTAAAATGCAATCAGATGAGAACAGGATTCCTACTTTAAGCACTGATTATGCATCACGTATCAAGTGATTATTTATTAGACGTATAAATGCTACTGGAAACAGACAGCAAAACTCAAGACTCCCATTTTACAAGTCAGTCAGTCAGCAGGGAACCAAGTTTCCCCTTGTTACCACTCCCTCTGGTCTAGTGAACGTGGACTCCATCAAGACACTGTCTTCACCCAGGAAGAGCCCAGCAGCCGGTCAGCTGGACACCCACCCAGCCCTCCAGGCTGAGGAGGAAAACGAAGAGCGCTCTCTTTTTCTGGACAAATGCTCCAACCGTTTCACTACAACATGCGCTGGGAACCACAAGGTCTCTGTATCAGGCCTGCATAAAGCTGACTATTTGACCTTTTGTGAAGCTCAGCAAGGTGGATATTAGGCACTTGTAGCAGCTCGGCACACGCCAAACTGCAGACAACCTTCTCAAGAAGGCAGCAGCTATGGGCAAAGTCAAGGAGACTCACCAACCCCAGGTAGCTCAATCCTCACCAGAAAAACTACTAAAGGAATTATGAAGAGAATGAGGGACACCCTCTCGGATTTACACCTAAACGCTACCGAAGCCCCTGAACATTGGGACAGTTTTCTCCCGCACGCTGCTGGTAAGCCTCTTCCTTTGCTGTGCAGTGAACAAAAGCAAGCCCAGCAGCCCTACTGGAGCCCCACCAGTTAGTAAAATGGGGAAGCAACCTAGCTGCTCCCTTTGGGACCAGTCCTGGCTGCACACATGTATGCCATTGTGATACCTTATAGCATCTTGTTTATAGCCTTCCTACGTAAATATGTTTTGCAACAGTGAAAAGTGCAAGTGCAGATGATTGCTGTGGAATGGAATACGCCAGGGTATGTGACACACCACATCACACTATTGCTCAGAGCTGGAATTATACAAAAGCATACTACAGCACATAGATGGAACAGCAAATTTCTATATGTAGTATAGTTCTAGAGCATACAGCGTATGTTCTGAAATGAGAAGTGTTTCTCAAAATAAGCAGTAATAGGGAGAGGGAAAAAAGTAAACCAGCTTCATTAACATGTGTAATGGGGCATTTTTACTGTATTTTTTTCCCCGACTCCTCTGGCTGCAAGCCCTGACTATGTGGAAAAAGAAACTTCCAGGATTTTTCCCGGAAAAAAACTCTTCTCAGCACAGAGTGCTAGTGAAGAGGACTTCAAGCAGCATTAAGAGGACTGACTCTGCTTTAGGCGCAACAGCCTTGTTCCAATTGGATTTTTTGGCAAGTCCCAACAGCATTACAGAGGTCTCCAGTACCTTCTCTGCACATGCACATCATGCATGTATTCACACACCTTACTGGAAACAGAAGCTGCTGCCAAGACTGCCTGTTTTTTCAAGGCCCTGCTCCTCACCTCCCAGAAACCTCAGCAAAAGCAACATTGATGTGGTTTCCTTGGAACCTTCACCTTTTGGACAGGTCTCTTTGGCAGCAGTTAATCCCAGGCAGCTTATTTTCCACTGCTGCTTTCCCTGAAAGAAACCAAGTCAATCCATCATTTTCAGCGTAGCTGTTCTGCCCCAAGATGATTCTTGGATGGAAGTCACATGTGCTTCAGGGCTACTGCAGAGCCTTCTCTCCCCGCACTTAGTAATTAGCAAAAGTATATTTCCCCAGGTAAGCCTTTTCAAAACAGGTCACACAATTTGACAGCAGTAAGCTTAAATTGACAGACTCCAGATGCAGTATCAAATTTACTTCCCTCTTCCTCTCTACATAAAAAGTTGTTTAGTAATGGTCAATGGAAAATACATCAATCTGTTCAATAATTAGTTTAGATTACATTTTTTAATACTAGAAGCAATAATCTGATTATGTGCAACAAATAATTTTAAAGAATCACAATTTTTCTAATGTACCTTATAATCAACAAATAGGCTTAGGCAGATCTGATAAGCTGAGAAAATAAAACTGCTCACTAAGTAACTTAAATTGCATATCCAAATTAAATAAACTCTCTTTAGCCTCCAGCAATTAAAACAAACACAGTATCTTTAGCAGGAGGAAAAGATTTTTCCTCTGACAGCTAGCCATTTAACCAATTCTATTCAACTCTAAACCAGCACAATTTTCAACAGCAAAGTGGCCCAGCCATATCAGCATGCATCCAGCCTACAGTTTGTACCTGTGAATAATGAACAAAAGGTTTTCCCACAGACCTGTATTTCCAGTGGTAGGAAGATTTCTATGCACCTCACTTGTGGACATAAGTAACTGTTGTAGCTATAGCAAAATGCAAAAATTAGGGTTGAAAAAGAAAACCTTAAATCATTTATTTCATTATCTTTCATCATCATTATCTATTAAAGCTCCCTCCTCTTAGATAGTGATGGTTTTACTTTTTAAACACTCAACAAGTGTGCACTGATTAACAGAAGCAAATCTGTCCATTTGCATGAAACAGCCCTTAGTAATGCCTCAGTGCCAGAGGCAACAACTGAACCCAACATCTAATCTGGGTATTGGCTACAATAGAGGCAAAGCAATTCATTTCCATGACAAACGGTCCAGCTGGAAGCCAGTGAGTCAGTCTAACCCACCATTTTTTACCCTACAAATGCGTAGGTGACACTGAAATGATATTAAGGCAGCATGTGAAACCTTGTAGCTCAGACGGTTGCTATTGCACCTATGCAAGGCCTAATGTTTACATTCACAACTTCTCCATCTTCATGGCCTTAGGAGTGAGTACCAAGTCCAGTAAGCGATCTGCCATTACAGAAGCAGAGAAGGCAACAAGCAAGGAAGAACTCTAAACTTGCCATGCGACTGCTCTTCATTACAGCTGGGGGAGGGGGGGCACATGGGAGGCATGAGAGGTCTAAAGTCATGCACTGTCAGAAGAATAAGTCACTTTCTATAATAGAGTTTGTTTTTTCCTGTTCAGATATTATAAACAAGCTGATTTACAAAGATATCCACTGCCTACAGATAAACAGGATTTACAGAATGCCTAAACAGGTTAGACATGTAACCCCCTCTGAATTTCAATTACACTGCTGCTTAGGCACTTTTCCAATTTCTTTAGAGCCACCTGAGTCACAAAGGTACTCATGTCAAAGACTAAACAGAATTGACAAAGCTTTCCTCATTTAGTTTCAGCAGGTGTCTAATCCTGCATGGATAATGTCTGAAAAGTGTAGCATGATTTAAATCAAAAGAGAAAGATACACAACATAAAAATGCCACTATTTTAGGAAACTCCAAATTACCATTTACACACACCACATCTTACCATGAAAGTGTTCTGAACATCATGCAGAACAAAGCAGGTACAGCTTCCTCCTAACTTAATCCTTGCTTCTCTGTACAGATTACTGGTGTTTGCCTCTTCCTTGGCACGGAGCTCTCCAAGCACAGGACAGGCAGCAAAATGAAGGCAGACAGTCAGGCTGGCAGAGCTCCAGGTATACCTCCCCTGTTCATGGGATCTCACAGCTAACAAGGAACACCAGCCAAACCCTTTCTGAAAAGCAAAAGACTCTCTAGGAAATGGGAGAATAGAAAGGGAAAAAATAACAAATGCTGCGGCTGGGCTGCTTATTACAACAGAAAACAGGGAAAAACTAGAAGGAAGTACAACAATGCAGCAAAGGTATTCCCAATACACCTAATACACCATTAAAAGTTGCGATGGATCACTATAAGCCATTGCAGCACACAGTACGTGGAACATCTCCCTAAAATCTTTCCCAGTTGGGTTCAGAGAACTTTGAAGAAAAATTAGAAATGCTTTCGTGCCTTCACTATAGCTGCAGATAGTACCATAGCTTCTTCAACTTTATCTTAGTGGTCTCGCCAGAAAGAAAAGAAAGAAAAAAACCCCACATTACTAGTAGTTAATAAAGGCTAAGAGTAATTTCAGGCAGCACTGTTTCCTTAAAATATCTTTTTTTTTTAGCTGCATTCTTTCTTTGTTACTGTATGAAATACCCACACAGGCAGGAAAGCAAACAGCAGTTGAACTGAAAATTCATCAAGTGTAGCACCGAATTACAGACATATATATATATGTACACATACCCTCTCTGAATTTTATCGGTGACATTACTGAAATACCTCTCCATAACTCATTTTTAGCTGGTAATGCCTTTTTAAACTAATGGAGCTTTTCTGCTCTAACTTCTTGAACGGAATGTTGCTAGCTGAACAAAAAGTTATTTTTATATATTCCATATCTGCTGTAATTCCCAGGAAAGAAGGAATTAGAGTAAGATGTTTAATATTAATTTCATTTAAGAGGCTGGTTAACCTGCATAGCTTAAAAGTCTTAAGACGAAAATCCTGACAAGACTCCTACTGATTTTAATCAAGCTGGGATTTCATTGCTCTGTTACTTGAAGCAGCAACACAATACAGATGAGGTTTACCATGCAAAGGTTATCCTTTCCCTGTTGTTAGACAGATTATTCCAATTAACTTTAAACGTGTCTCATTTTGAGGAGTTAAACTTGTAAGATTTTGCCAAATTCCTTCAGTAGAAATTCAGTTTTAATAAAAAGTAGCTCTTTTAACTAACGTATAAAAACATTGGCTCACAAACATGTGCTGAGACTGATACCAGTCCTACAGCTGCCAGTAAAGGAACAGGTCCATAAAGACATTTATTTATAAAATTGAGTTCCATTGTAAGCAAATAGCCTCCAACACTGAGAAATGCTAACTCTGCACACATAATATCTGCTGTATCTTACTTGGACATGCAATTCATATCAAACTACTAGTACAAAACAGAAAGCTCAGCATGGACATACTTAAAACCTCCCACAGTAAAATCCAGCCAGTTCTTTGAGGACAACCCACTGCCACCAAGCAGACAAAGAGAAGCGTACAGCAAAACAAATACTTTTCTCTGCCAGCAGTTATGGTGATCCCCATTCTATCTTCGTAAAAAAGAAAATAAATCCAGAGTCTCCACCCTCCTTGAGCATTATGACAGGTACCATCAGGGACTGCAATAGCTCCCAGCTCTGTGCTGGACCATATATTGCTAAGTGGCCTGTGTACTACAGCTCAGGGACTCCTGCTCTAGGTGGCTTGTCTTTAAAGGAAAAAAGGTCATAGGCTATTTAGCATCTGCGCAGACAGGCTGAGAAGTGTATTATGCCATCTTCATTCCACAGAAGATGTACCAATGTTAATCAGATGACAGCAGGCTGTTGTCACTCCCATGAAAAGAGCCATCTTGTTACACAGAGAATTCTAACACAGAAGAAATCTCCAACTGCCTCACAAATTTTGGTCTTGACATTTTAATTATTTTTTTTTTAGTATGTAAACAATCTCATGAAAAATACTTGGTATAATATTCACAGACTCATTTTTCTACATATACCTGCTAGCTGTAACCTAGTTCATAAGTGATCCCTTGAGAAAAGTTTTTCATCAAGTTGTTACTTGAGGTATGCTGTAGTGTACACAGATTTGTAAATTAAAATTAAAATTCTACTGAGATACTGAGCATGATAAAGTTTCTTGGACAATATAAAACAGCTCCAAGAATCAAGGAACTTTCCAAATGCACTGCATAAATGGAGGACTTCTCTCCAAAAATACACCGGCACTCTTGTAGCTACCATAAAAGCAGCTTTTAAGAGATCATTTTAAGGTTCATTATTTTTAGTTAAGATTTTTAAAAGGTTGTATTTGTAGACATCAAGGAATAGAATGGACTTGATCCAAACAGCATTAGCTATTGTTTTTCTGAAAAGTCACTTAATTTGAAACAGTATAATTATTATAACAATGAACTCCTGCAATGTTTCCCTCATACATTACTACTGAAATCTTGTATTTATACAGTTGTGACTAGTGGAAGCAAGGAGCTAATAAGCATAACTGAAGTTATACACCGGGTTCAGAATATAACTGGAGTTACCAGGATGTACAAGGGTTTTAAGAGACAGCATGTTGGTTTTCCCCCCCGCCTCTGATGCAGGTGATGATGTAACCTGACCACACTATTCCAGACAGTGATGATGTAGCAGGTATATAATTCGGTCAAAGCTGTCAGCTCCAGTAATGCCATTTAGCAGTGCCTCAAAAGAGTTTATGTATGGAAAACAATGCAATTTAACATTTTGAGATGATACCAAGCACGTTTCTTTCCAAGAGCACATGAATGTAACAGGTGAGCATTTCAAGTGCCTGAGAGTGCAATAGCTGATGGTGTGTTTTGCAGCACTGTTACAAGTGTTAGAATTGGCACATCACAGTCACTCAGCTGTCTTTTCAGATGCCTTGTAATTTCTCATGCAAAAATCCTAACAATCATGTAAAGTAGTTAAAAGACCCAATTTTATAATTTAAAATGTTTTACTTTTTTTTTTTTTTTCTACTCATGAAGTGTGTCTTCTCAGGTAAGTTTGGACCAGGGAGACTTCAGTCAGCAGTCACCTGTAACCTTGGATTCCTCAAAACCTGGGCATAGTCATGACAGTTCCCTTACTTTTGTAAAAGCATTGACTGTAGCACCTTCACGGCTGTTTATTACAAAATCAGCAATTACAGTTCCCAAGACATCACACTAGCAAATCTAGATTCCATGAAAGGTTTCCTCTGCGTCCCTATTGCTTTGGCACCATGGCAGGAAGCTAAAAAACCCCTGTGTCGTAAGACTATATTCCAAACAGATCTGAACTGAACAGAGGAAAAAACAAACAAAGAAAAGGTGTCAGCCATTTGAAGGGGACCATTTCCAGAGAAAAAAAGCCCCATTTAAAAAAAAAAAAATCCCACTGTTGTTATGTAAACAGACCTCCAAGCACAGCACTCCTGAAGTCCAACCTCAAACAGGCAGAACAAGGGAAGAGGCACTGAGAAATTATAGAAATACTAGATTTTTTTTTTTTTTTAATTTCAAAGACTTATTATTGTCTTCCCTGACTCCATCCTTTCCATTTTCAAGCCTCTTCTGAAGACAAGAGGAAGGATGTATTACACACACAATCTGAAATGAGGCAAGAGCACAGACAAGTTGGTTGGATGTTATCATGCTTCCATCTTGGTTGTACTCTGCCTCAAGCTCAATTTTGAATGCTTCTTTATCTATCGCTTTCAAGCTAGGCTTTTAAGCCTTCCAAAATGCAACACATTCTCTCTGTGCGTAACTCTCAGGCACAATGAAGACCTGATCTTAATTATAACTTCTAGGAAAACATTGCAGTAAAAATATTGCGATTAATATAGTATCAGTAGTATAGCAGATGAGTTCCTGGGGAGGGGGAAGGAACAAAGGCGTTAAAACTTCAGCAACAGCAACATATGGTTTAACTTAGAAGAGCAGCAAGATGCTCTCCATCCTACAGTATTACTAGTCTGCATGAGAGACTAAGACCCTTCACATTTGCTTACAGAAGCTGAAAATAGAGAAGGGAAAAGACTCCAACAACATTGCTGGAGTTTATTTTTTGCAGCAGCATTTCTCTTTATGCCTTTTCCCAGCAGAAGACTAAAAGGCTTAGCTTCACAAAACAAGGCACGATGGCTTTCTTTACCAACCACAAAAATACTTGCTTTTTTCCTTAAATAAGTATTTGAACAAGTATTAGAACTAGAGCAAAACAACTGCTCATGCGACTGCATACCCAGCATACAAATCGCCCCTTTTAAATATTCACCATATTATGCCACTGCAGTTCTTTTCAGAGTTGATTCTTTTTAGCGGTCCCTTGATAAAGTCAGAAAATATTAACATGCAGATTGCATCAATTAAGAGCAATAATTTTTTAAAAATCAAAACCCAATAAAATGGCCACAAACATAATCATTCATTCAATCCCCAATACTAGCAACAGTATTACTTATGAGACAGAAAGAGCTTTCATGCTAAATTTAGTTTTAAAGTTTAATTACTTTACCAGAAAATTATCTGCAACTAAGTTTCTCATTCCTAGCTCTGGAAAAGCTCCCTTCCCAGTCTATACATGGTTCTCTTCTTCAAGTCGAAAGAAAACAAACATTTTATTTTTTTTTAAACTACATCCCACTTTTTCCAGGCATAAAGAGTATTATCAGGTGTTTTTCAGTTTTGATTAATGGCTTGCAATTCATTTGGCAAGCCAGGCATGAATGTAATCCTCAATGAAAAATCTGCTACATCTCGGGCCAGGAAACAGTCTGGAACTTCTCTCACTAAACCTCCTATTCCTTTCACATGGACTTCAGTGAAAGAAGGACAGCAGCCACAGCTAAAAGGTGAAACAAGCATAGCCAAATACATGCAGGTTATTATAGGCTGTCCCATGCCTACGAAGTAGGTATATACACCCAGTTCCTGGCCCACCTTCACTGCTTTCATTCTGATCTGTGCAGCTTACTAAACCGCCTTTGCAGATCAACCAGTCAACCATTGGTTCACTGTTACATCAAGGGAGAATACATCCCCCTCCCCCCCAAGTCTGAACTTAACACAGCTCTCCTCTGAATTTCTGGAGAGGAAGAGTAACAATTTCCCATTTAAAATCCTCCAGGTGACACAAGACATACCTTTCCTCTGACTTCATACTCCATGCCTGCCTTCTCCGGACTTGTTTGTTTCTTCCTCCACCACACAAGCACTGTACTAAAAAAACTTACTGAAATCTCTTAGCCTAGCTTAAAGCACTGAGATGGATTCAAGTACACCTAGCTCACCTCCAGCAGTGGTTTGTTTCACTAGAGATTTCATTAAGAACAGGCCAGAGACTGCACAAGCTCTTTAAGTAGACTGTTTAACAATCCCCAGTTAGGTCTAAATCGTCTCTGCAGAAATCAAGTTCACATTTTCTTGTTGTTATTATATTAGATTGGACAACAAGAAAATTCAAACAAGCAGATATACACCTTCTTCAATAACTTACAAACGTCTTCACTAGAAAGTCAGAATATGTGTGCTCTCCTTTCTGTTTTCTCTTGTAGTCTAGAAACATCCTCCTTATTTCCACAGAAGTCATATTTTGTAACCCTCTCACCAATGCTGACATCCTCCTCTAGAATTTCTGCAGGGTTTCTTTTTTTTTTTTTAATCTTTCCTTGTTGCCCTCAAAACAAATCTTGTGTTCTGTCTGAGACCTCAGTAGAACACAAATAAAGTGATTACTCTAATAACTACTTCCTGTTAAGCCAGAGGAGAATATGAATGATTCCATAGTAGCACTAACATCATTAGCTCATCCAGGCTGAGTGAGCTTTTTTTCTCATGACAAAGGAGTCATATCCTGCCTTGTAATTGTGTATTAAATGCAAACCTGCATTTTAGTGAATTTCACCTTTCCGGTTTTGGATCATCTTTCCAGCTTAGGGAAGTTTGCATGAATATGTGTAGATATTTTTATATACCTCGGAGGCTCTTCAAAGACTTAACAAAATGAAATGAAGATGTGTTAATAAAGACCAATTGCTACCAGATGCAACTGCTAATCAAATTATAGAATTATAGTCCACCTGCACTAATACCAAGACAAAGGTCGCATAGCTCATATATGAATGCAACAAGCTCCTGCACAGGTAAATATAAGATCAGAGGGTACAGGAAAAAATGTATTCTTAATCCCTGTAACCATTAACTAGTACTCACTACAGTTTTCTGCTTATGGACCACAGCAACAAAAGCAACGTGATAAGGCGCAGAAGTATTTTGTACTGGCTTCTCAGCAGTTTCTCTAGAGTATGGTTTTAAAACTGTAGGAAGGTAGGTCAGGTTTCTTCAGGATGACTATTTTTCGCTAATCAATTAATTTAAGGAATTATTTTAATTTCTTCTAACAGTCACCAGTCCTCCCGAGTAAAGGTCTTCATTCTTCACTAGCTGCTACTAAACGTTTGTTTTCGTGGTGAAATCACCCTCCTCCATTCCTTTATTTGGGCTCCCTGCCCTACTGTCATTGCTAGTGATGAGACACCACTGCTAAAATTCTTAAAGCCATCAGTCCTCTTGAGTCCTCTTCTTAA
This sequence comes from Charadrius vociferus, assembly GCF_000708025.1. Lineage (NCBI taxonomy): Eukaryota > Metazoa > Chordata > Aves > Charadriiformes > Charadriidae > Charadrius > Charadrius vociferus. Next base: position 1,018,290 of record NW_009650084.1, read on the forward strand.
CACAGTTTGGCAGCCAGCTGGACAATTTTCAAAACATACTATATTTTTCTCACCTGCTGTGCTTTCTGGCACCTCCTGCTTATCTCGCACAAGCTGCATGATATCTGACACCACAACCTGATGGTTTGTATCTTCTTCTTTCTCTTCATTAGACCGGTTGGTTGTTGCAAAACAGTTGCAGCTTCCAGTTTCTTTGCACGGGATCAACCTCCAATACCAGTAGTCAGACATGAAAATGCTCTAAGTTGATTTCTGAAATTTAAAAACAAACAGAAAATCATCTTCTGCAAGAAGTAAGAGAAACCCCTAGCTACTTGAAAGACAAGGCTCAAATAATGTTAAAATTGACAGTTGCATACAGATTATCATATCTTTGATTTTATTTAGAGAAAAAATATGCAGTTTATAGTAGGCATTTATGGTATCATATGCAGTTCAGAATAGCCAACCATAGTATTGTACCCAGAATAAAAACCTCCAAGAGTCCCCTGTAGTTTCTCAAAATGCTTGTATCATAGGTCAGGGAACTAATCACAAAAAACCAACCCCAAAATATACAAATACCAAATTACATACAATGGTAATAACAATGGCATAAAAGCAAAAAAATATCAATATCACTCTATTTTCAGCAAGAACAAGTAAATATTTATCTTAAAAATACCTTTTGAAACCCAGTTTAACTAGGTGAAAGAAAACCCCAGAACATGGACTATCAAAAAGTGAAATAATGCAAGAACAAAATACCAACTAAAAATAAGATATATGATTCCCATGGTACAGGGGGCTGAAATTACAGTTTGAAATTTTCATAAACAGATTAACTGGAAACATTGCAGGAAGAAGAGATGCTTTGGTTTCTGACACAGCACCCAGGTCCTTCAGGGCTACCCTCCTCTTCAGCAGGAGAAAGGGGCAACAGTCCCTTAGCCTAGGTAGAGCTAATTACCAGGCTTATTTGTGCTTATGAGTACCAGAGCAAGCATGTTCTTGAACACCTGCAGGTTTCTCAATTTACATATACGAATGCCAGAGAACTATGGTGCTTTTACTCTTTTACATAAACAAAAATCACCCTTCTTGAAGGGTGTAATTCTTGAAATTACAACTAAATCATCATTAACTCTAAAAGACTTCATCCACATAAGAAAACAGCTTGAGCTTTCCAAATACTTACAGTTGCTAAAAGGTATTTGGGAATTCTGCAAAGTGCTAGCAAGCTGCCATTTCTTCAGGAAATTACACCACATCCAGAAACAGGTTTGTTCCTGCTCTCCTCCAGAGGGCATGTGGGCAACGAAAAAAAAAAAAAAAAAAGGCCCAAACCTCCAAGCACAAGAGACTTGAACAAACCTGAGTCTATCTGGAAAATGCCAAGCCCAAGCAGGGGAGATGTGCATCTCTCCAGGTAAATTTAATGCTTTTTGGGTAAGGAAAAGGTGCATGATCTCCATTTCTCCTATAAGCATCTAAATCTGAGTGTTTCCAGGGTATCTGTTTCTAGCTCCTGATTAGCTTGAGCAAAAGCATCACTCCAGACCATGGATATTAACAACGACACATGTAAGGATTCTCTACATTACATTAAAAGGTGGCAGTTTTATAGACCTGAAGAAAATATAAAAGGGTTATCTGTTTAAAAAGAAACAGCCAAAAAAAGACTCCTGCATTACTTAGCACCAGATCCCCCAGGAATCACCCATGAATGATAAAGTACAGTCTCGGTCAATTATTACATTACTTCAACAGAAGAGAGGATTTCCAGATAAAACACTCTTCTTCAAATATTACTGCAAGGTGCATTTTCTGCCCAGTTTAAGGACAGTAATTTTGTTTTATTTTAGCCAACATAGTGCCAGTTTCCTCAGTTCTCCATTTGCCTGTTTCCAGACTTGTAGGCTTTGCAACATTTATCAGAGGATGGGTAATGCAGTTAAAAGCAACTCAACTCCTTCTATAGCTGCCAAACCCAACGGGTTCAGTGCACACATCCCCCTTGTCACACAGGTAGTGTCAAACAGTTACAGCTGTACTAAAGCACGTGCTGCTTGTAAATAATGTAGGTAGTACACAATATGTACTTTTAAGCTGCATCTGCAACTGTCTGACATGCCACATGCAGCGATGGGCACAAGCATGCACGTGCAGGTACCTAAGCAGCACGCGCACGGGGGTCTTAATGAAAGAAGCATTTCATAGCAGCATATTTCAACATTTTTCTTTATTTCTGTGTGAGCAGGGGGAGTTCTTTCAATTATCCTTACACTTGAGACATTAAATTAATAGATTTTGCTTCTTAAAGCCACTTAGCAAAGTTTAAAGTTTTCCTGTCCAGAACTTCTCCTTTTTACCCCAAGAATTGAGGCAGAGACAGGGAAGTTTCCTCTGAAGGAGGCAAAAATCCCCAAAACTTCCAGTAGTTTTTCCACTACTCCTGTGCAAGGTGAACTGAAAAGCAGCTGGATCTATGCTTCAGTAGTCAGCAAATAACTCTAGGAATAAATTTTTAATTTATCACCTTTCCTTGAGGAATGGAAACTCCTGAAGATAACCAGAAATAATTATATCCAAACATGCAGTTAGAGACACACATTTATGACCTTAATCCTACTTTAATTAATTAGTTTTCTGACCCACTCATCATCTTTATTATGATTCTAAGAGCAGCAATGTGAACTTAGTTTTTAAGCCAACAGCTCAGGGACTCACACAGCAAAGAAGTTGGAGAAAAAAATATGGGAGGGCTGAGACATAATCACTATGTATGTTTTTCATACTTTCATGGAGAGAGGCAGATCCCCAGGACATTCACAAAATTGACTTGACCAAGATTGCCTATAAAAATGAAAACATATTAAAAAAAAAAACCAACAAAAAAAACAACCCCCAACTTGTTCTTTTCTTAAGAGCTAATGTAAAATGTTCCAAATAGTCACAGAATCCTTGACAGATATATGTCCACTTGGATCACTGCAATGATACTGCAGACACAAGTAGTTTTTCTTATTATTTCAAAGCACCCAGAGATAAACTAATGCTCTCAAGCAGCATAAAAACTAGGCTGATGTACCAAGAAAAAAAAAAAAACAAGAACAAAACCTCCATTTGACACTTACAGGCCTAAATAACTGCTCCTGAATCTCAGCATTGCATACTAAAACCAATACTGCTTGTGGTATGGGGGTTTTCTGTTTTGTTTTAAACCAGATTGCAGACATCAAAGCTGGCAAAATACCCAAGGAAAAGCAAGGGCAGAATTTGGATTAATTTGTCAGGGCCTGAAGGCATTGGTAGAATTCACTGGCCCTGCCCAGCCTCAGCCAGGACCTCTACCCACGGGCCCAAGAGCTGCACATAAGTTCAGCCCGAGCCCTTCAGTCCCTTCTTAAGCTATGCGATTGCCATGCCTGGCTACAGCCCTGTCCCCTGGCCAGGCCTACATTGCCGCCCTTCTTTGAGTCCTGGCTCTGAATCCTTTCAGTCCTGACTGGGCTCCCTGGAGGGACCAGTCTCATTGCTCGCCAGGTCAGGGACAGCTGGTAGAGCCTGTTACCAGTGTGAAATTCAGGTGTTCAGACTCTGTGATCAGTGCCCTGGCTGGTGAGTCTCTGCCAGGGCCACCCTCAGCTCCTGCCGTGGCCCCTCTTGTGCAGCAGTCCTGCTCTTGCTGCTCTCTGACACTAATTACTAAGGTACAGCTTGTGCAAAATCAGATAAGGACCTGCTTCTCTGCTCAGTGAAGTTTATCAAAATATAATACTAAAGGGGATACAGCAAAGCATACAGGAACACATGGGGCTTGGCAGAGTGCATCCAACAAACGTGATGGTTCCTCACCACTGTAAGAAAACAGGCACGGATACGTTACAGCTTTGGCATGTGCTCTAGGTTGGGAAGGAGGGAAAGTCACCAAGAACACGGCAGGTACAACGGGTCACTGTGAATTCACAGTCCCTGTGTAAAAGCTCTGCTGTCCTCCTGTGATGCCAGTCACTTCCAGAGGAAATGTCAGGTAGGGGCCACCATTCCCCCTTTTACTGCAGGTAGATGTCAGCTACTCTGATATCAACCAGGTACACAGCGTGTTTCATCTGCAAGGTCTGATAGCACGATAAATGGATCAGGTTTTAGCTTTGAAACTGTAATTAATATGTTATTTGCCCCATATGCAATATGCAATATTAAGAAGTAATATGTAATATTATTATGTAGCACTCCACACTACTTCTTAAGGTGCAAACGCTTTCTGACCCTTTGCTTATGAAATTCAGACAAAAGAGCCATTTTTGAAAGCAAGAGTCCTGCTATTTCAATCACACTGCACACACACTTCACTGAATTTACTGCAGTTTCCCACCCAAAATCCCCCTTGAACTCAAGAATAGCACTGCAAAGGGAGTAGTTAATAATTATCTTCAAATGTAACCAGATTACACAAGGCATCCGGTTATCTCAGAAACTTAAATCCATATTCTGCAGCCACTTCACCGTGGCAGTTAAACCTGACTCCTACGGTCCCTGTTGCTCTGAGTTGATACACTATTACTGGATCACTGTTACTTCCACACAACACAATTTCTTCAGCTATTTCCCTGGTTATTTAGGCAGGGCATTATTTCTAGTCAGGTGTAACACAAACATGTAAACATATCTCACTCCTGAGACCATTTGTCCAATATTTTCAGATTGTCCTGTGAATTACCTCACTCGGCATTTAATCACTGCAGCTTTACCATTGCTCCATTTGAGTCACTGGGAAAAAAAATATATTTAATGTTGGGAAAACTGGTCTTAATTTAGCACCTACTAAGATTTCACACCCTTATTTTCCATAAACATGACGACACTTTATTCCAATGCTCTTAAAGAAAAAACGTTTAATCTGTTATTCAGCCTGAATAAGCAGGCTTAAACGTAGTAATTCACCAAGCTCAGTACACCCGTATCAGTAGCGACAGTGGAGTCCAGCTGATGAAGTAAGAGCTCACCCGTGTACCTCACAGGTGTCTGCAGGAGAATTGGACTGAACTGGACACCAGTGTCTGTATAGTACTAATTAATGTTTCTTTATTTTAGAATGGATTAAAATACACTGGTATTTAAACCCACCAATATTGTTCTGATGAGAACCTTCTTTTAAATGCATGTATCTGGGCTGAAGCATTCTTTTCAATTTTTATGCTTTGTAATACTGGCCATCCATTCTTCCCATTGCACAAACTGGCAAAGTGTAAAACACGTATTAAGACACACATGCATTATGCCCAGTTTCCTCCCACCTAAATTCAGACATTAAACTGAGAGTTCTAAGTTAAGAACCTACTTGACCCATGTGCCTTCAGCATTCACTGGAGTAAAAGAGATGCACATCTCCTGAGGCTCATCAGCCCCTCACATTGACACGAGAGAGCCCAAGGCAATTGTGGATGAACCTGAATTTGTATGATGAAAAGTCCCGCTTTTGCATACAATACCGATAAAGTGCCACAAAGAATAAGTCATGTAATAAAAACAATAAAGCATTTTAGGATTTTAGTAAAGCCTATTAAACTACCCAAGTTCCGTCTACGGAGATATTGTATTTCTACTCTTGCCCCTCCCCCAGTCCTTTCACATTTTGTTCAGAAAAATGGGGGGGGAAAGCAGCAGCAACAAAGCCCCAGACATTCTCATCTCTCTCGAGGGCAATGTAGAATACCCCAAATCAATTTAAAGACTACATTTTTTTTCTCATTTGGAGCTTTACTGTGATCAACATTTAACTTGAGTACTGAGTAGTCCTTCAAGATAAATGTTCTCATTTTTTATTTAAAAGCCTTCCACAAAGCATTAGAAATCATCAACAGGCTTATGTAGGAAATACTAATTTCAAAGAAATTAGCAAGAGCTAGACTGAGGCCTCTTCAAAGGAATGAAAAAAAAAAAATCAAATGTGCTTCATAAGAGAAATGCTTTCTTATTTATTCAACTTTTCATCTTATAGGGAACCACTACTCTTTTGAGGAACACTTACAAGTTTAAATAAAGTCCCTCAGCTGTCTTTTCTTCCTTTTGGGGCAGCCACACAAGAAAAGTTTATTTTTTGTTAATTAACCCAGAATTGTGCATCATATTTTAAGAAATCTAAGAAAAAGAATAAAAAGATAAACATACACACATCACAAAGGTGAGCTGAGTTCTCCGAAGACTCGAGCAACCTCCCCTACTGCCCGCCTACACCACTCTGCACGTAGGCACAGGAATAGCTTCAAGTACACGGTCAAGTTCTCTCTCCCTTTTCAGAGATACGAAGCCAGTGCACACAGCCCATCAGAGCAGAGCACAAGGGCAAGGGAACAGCTGCTTGCAGGTATGAAATGAGGTAGGGACAGAGTCAGAAGTTGTTCCTTCTCCTCCTCCGCCAGCTCCAAGCATCCTAACCTGAGCTGCATCTCAAGTCCTTCAGAAATCTGGACCTTATACACTCACTATTTCTAATCTGGATCCACCCCAGGAAAAAACAGAGGTCCTCAACTTTAAGGTGATATTGGACTTGTAAAGTGGTTTGCTGTTCGTTTTGTACAAACTTCATGCCTAATGGTGGGCTAAAGACCTTCCCTGTTTTCAGTGAATATAACCAAAGACAATCAGAGTCTCAGCAGTGTTAATGTAAATGTGAGAGAAGCACCGTATTATAGAATTCTAGTTGCCTAGAGATCATTATTAGCAAAAGCATACTTTCCTTAGTCTTTAAAACTCCCACCAAACCACCTACATTCCTGAAAACTGAGCTTTTGGAATTAGGTATCTAAATTTTTTCCTCCTACCCCCTCACACTGCCCCCACATGCCAGAGTTTTCTTTCCCCACTCATTTCTTCCATCCATGAGAAACCAAGTAATCACACGGGCCTGAACATGGCGTCCTCTAAAATGGCACGGAGAGCCGTTTACATCTCTTTTAAAACTGTTCACAGTCTGTATCTGTTTCCACTTGGCTCACATTTCAGAGATTTTTCTCAAGACCCCAGAGAATGACAAGCTAGGTTTCATTTTTAAATTAAGCCTGAAACACAATAGAAGCTGATAGTGCTTTGCAGCATTCTGTGGAGAATGAGGTGGTTATGTGCTTGACCCCTTATTCTAAGGGGCTGATAAATCTTCCCGTATTCAAGTTGTTCTCATGATAAACCCTAACTCCCATCTCCCCAATGCATTATTCTTGCACATGCAAAGCCATGACAAACACAAGACACTGCCACCAGCATGAAGACACTATGCAAATACCATTTGTTTAACTTGTTTAATTCAGTTAAAAGAAGCAAAATGCATGCTACATACATGGCATGTTCTGTTTATTTTTATTTTATTTATCTTGGGAAAAAGCATTAGAATATTAGCAGTTTCTCTTGAAATCAGAACTTGGAATGTCAAAGACCTTTTTTCTAGAGAAAGTTCCTAGGACAGTGTCTTTGTTCAGTGACCATACAACAGGAGTACACACTTCCCTCAGCTTAGAGGACACAGTTCTCCGAGAGATCACTTGGGTCACTTTGTCCTACCAACTTGCTGACAAACATATAATAGGTGTCCAGTTTCAAAGGGCTCACAAAACATCTACTCCACAAGTCCCTTCTCTTCCTCCTCCCTCCCAAACCCAGCTTGTGGCAGATCAAAAGCATTTTGCAATAACCCATAAAAAAACCCTCAAGACTTGCAGCTTGAGCATTCAGCCTTTTACCACAACACACACACGGGGAAAAAAACGCATGGCTGAGGTTTCCTAAGGTTCAAGAAACCTTCTCTACTGCTTGTCTACAGAGATGGAGAGCACTGCCAATATCCTGCATTTGCAGAATTTGCTGAAAGGAAGCACATGGTAAAGGAGATCCTTTAGGAAAGATGCAAGTTCTCTTCTGATCTATTTGGGATTTAATTTTCTGTTAAGTAACCATGCTTCCTAATGAAGTTGTTATAGATTTACCCAGCAGTGTAACGTTGTTAGAAATAGCAATTGACAGTAACTTTCATCTTGAAAGGAGCACTGTATTTAAAATTTCAAGTAGATTTACGTTTTAATATGATTCAACCTGGTATCTATTTTGAAGCTCCTGCAAAACCTCAACAGTGCACACAGGTGGCTGCCTTCAAGACTGATTTTACAGACATCTTTGTCATTAAAAAAAAGCCTTTCCATCCAACTTCTGCAATTACTTTTGTACAGCCCAGTCCTGAATCAGTGAAGCATATAACTTCTGGAAGCCATCTGAAACAAGAATTTCAAAGTTCAACAGAAAAAAAAAAGCAGGGATGCAGCCCAGACCTCCCTACAGAAAGGATAAAGGCAGAAAAGAGGGTTGAATGGTAGCAGCCTGGTCCATAACATAAGAAATGGCACACAACAAGTACGAAAACAATGCTCAATTCTCTGCCCCACGAGTGTGTCTTTATTAGGCACATGCTCTAGCACCTTCTTGAATTAGGGTCCAAATCAATTTTTTTCCTCTCCCCTCTTACTTAATGACAGGATGTGTAATTTTTAGAATGGTATTCTTATTTTTCAATATGCTAACCAAACTTGCACTGGGTAAGTACATTTAATAAACACAGACCCTGCTACTGAACATTATTTTGACTGTTCCACTCCCCAAGCCAGAAAGGCTGTATGTGTACTAATAAACTCTGAAAAGCACTTGAAGATTGTCACAAAAAGGCAACCTATAGGAGATCTTTTAGAAAATGAATTCGGTTTCTTTTTATTTGCTTTCTGAGCCTTTACTATTCACATTCTTAGTCATTCTGAAATCACTAAATCAGACTGGCTTTAAAAATGAAATAAAGGGTTTGCAAGAGCGATTGCCAAGTGTATCAAGATAAAGTTTTACATTCTTTTTCAAGGTTTTCAGCTAAAAATATCTTGAAACAAATATTCCTTTCTGGTTTTTAGATTGCAAACACTTAAGCCTCCTTCCTTTTGCAGATACAAAGAGAAGTAAAAAAAAAAACAACCAAACCCCAACAAATCTACAGACAACACAGCTGGCTGATTTATTTTAACAGTCCAGCCTCAGTGAAATACAAAAAGTAAATAAACACCACAAGCGGCAGAAACATCCTATTTTACAGTCCGCGTGATTAACCATTGCAGGTAACACCAGCCAACAAAACCCCGCATCTAAAACATCTCCGTACCAGGGGACCGCTTTGTTTCTGTAATTCCGGGATGCTTAATTAATCTACTACAAAAAACTAACAGCCCCAGCCCAGCTCGGACCACCACAGAGGAGGGCAGGCTGCGACGGGGCAGCCCCAGCCCCCCCCCCAAACCCGCCCAGGGAGAAGGGGGCATCCCGTGGCGCCCACCGCATTTGTTTTATTTATCCCTTGGTTTTCAGGCAGGTTCCTGTGCTTGCCTTTGTTTCGCTTCCTCCCCCAGCCCGGACCTATCGCCACCGAAACTGAGGGGGACAAAAAAAAAAAAAAAAAAAAAGAGCCTCTTGGCTAGTTCCCCCCAAAAAATTAATACCAATTGAAAAAAACGGGGAAATAG
>NW_009650084.1:1028476-1034869 GCF_000708025.1 Charadrius vociferus
TCAAGGCCCCCCGCCTCACCGGGCCCCTCGGTGTGGGCCGTTGGGACGCCGCTGAGGCGGGGCCGGCGGCAACGCCTCGCTGCGCGCCACACCCAGCCGGACCGTTAACGGCTTTTTTAGGGGGTGAAGCGGGGGAAAGAGGGTTAACCCGAGGGCTGAATTGTGCTTGTCCTTCGCGGCCACCGACAGGTACGTGCTTAATGAATCTTAATTAATGGGCCGGGCGGGCTTTCGTGAGGGGAGCGGTTGGTTCACCTGCCCGGACGGCAACAGGCGGGTGAGGCAGCGGCCACCATGAGCCCCAGTTATGAGGGGCAGGTGTTCACCAGGTGGGAAGATGTGTGGGAGTTAGGGTCTTCACGTGCCTTTTTTTCTTCAAGGAAAAAGGGGTCGTTTCCAGGAAAGCCGTTGCAACCTGTAGGAGCATCGTCCTGTCTTTTGGGAAACTACGGCAGCTGAATGTAATGGTGCAGAGGTACAACGTTGATGAGCAATGGAAAAGTTTTGCAGCCTCGATTCTGATGTTTCCTGGTATGTCAGTGTTTGGCTCCTGGTGCGTTATTTTGCTTCCACCCGTGTGAGTACATAAAGATAACAGCGATTTTTGTGTTTACATCTTCAACAGACAATTGAACAGCTGGAGGTGAATTAAGTAGTTTTCCCGTTATGGAAAAAAAAAAAAAAGCCAACCAACAGTGGGTATTTGCTTTCTTATTTGGGTATTGCTGAAGGGTAAAAACTTTGCCTATAAGCAAAATAGTGCACTATGTGTGCTTTTGTGTGCTGGATGTATAAACATGTGGAAAATGGGTGCTGCAGAGAAGGTGTGCGCTTCAGGGGAAGCACCCAGGATGTGTGTGTGACTCTGACCGCACAGACTTTCCCCAAACCCTTCTCCTCTCAGGTGGTCAGCAGTCTTTCATGCTACTCTCTACACCCCTGCTGTAACACTGGTGGTTTACATTCATGATAACCAAACTGCAGGTCTTGGAATCAAATTTTTCAGGAAGAGTATTCCAGGACCAAGGACAAAGGAGGTTTAGCACCTATTTCTTGCACTTTCTCTTTCTTGAGTGAGAGATATCTGATTTTTAGAAAAGTATCAGATGACAGAAATATGCTGTGTACACTTGTCTTCTCAATAACCTGAAATGCTCTTTGTGAAAGCCCAGTGACCCAAGGTAGCGTCAGAATAGCTTACAGAAACAAGGTTTCAGTATCTAGCGGCTTCTTACTGCAGCTTAACCCAAAATGCAGGTCAAACAGAACCTGAGGTGCGAGTAGGTAACCAAGTTGCCTTAGCAGCAACCGTGCTCTGTTCTCTATGAAATACCCTATGCCGCAGTACGCGATGGGAAAGAGCGACCTTGCGACACTTCACTGCAAAACTGGGGACTCTGCAGAGAGAAAGTGCAGATTCAGATAAATCGCTATTTTTTTAAAAAAAAAATATTTCAGCACCTCACAAGAATGTTTTCAGTGTTGGTTAAAAAGATCTGGCTGGTTGTCCAGGGAAAAGGGCCAATTAATGATGACATGAAAGAGCAGAGAGAAAGCCTTAATTTGGAGACAACTGTCAAAAAATAGCTTTGAAAGAAGAGTCTGTGAAGCACAAGGGAGACATCAATAAAATGTACAATTCAGATTTCAGTTCTGGTTTGTGTTGCATGCACTTTTTGATCTCTGTCCCTATAGCTACCCCTGTAGCAGTAAACTAAACAGGGCTAGAGTTCAGGCTCAAACTGTGGCACGTGGGTCATCGTCCGTACTGTTTCCTTGGTGGTGGTGTCCCCAGTGTGGTTCTGTCCTAGCAAACTAGCAGTCTCTGGAGCAATTTCCCGCACAGCTCATGGGTCGGTGTGGGCCAGGGGCCATTCCCAGCAGACCGTCTGCATGCAGCTGACCTATTTCAGGAGATAAGAGAGTTTAGTTGTGCGTATGCAAGCCGTGTTGTGCCAGCTGGTTCCCGTGCCAAAGGACAGTGCCTGACCTGCTTTATTTGCTAGTAGAAACATGAGGTTTTTGACTTTTGCGATCCCCACTGTGTTCTGTGTCAAACCAGAACCTTAGGCACTGACTGGTTTCAAGCAATGAGAAGTCGGACAAGAAGATCTGAGCATTTTTTGATCGAGCAGGGTTTCTGTAGAAATCTTTGCTCAAAAGAAGTTAGTTGCATTGGCTAGTAGTATCAGAATTTATGGAAGACATTTATCTCATTACAAATAGCCTCTCTTTTGTTTCCTCACAAATGTTATTTCTTCTGCATTAAATAAAATATATTCATGAAAATAACATTGGCTTTGATAAGAATGCTGTATTATATGGAAAATACTCTTTTGTTCTGGCTATGCCAAGAAGCCAGAGTAAATTTCAGCAGGGAAGCAGTTAAGTTTCAAGCAAATGTCAAGAACAGATGGCATTTAAGAGTTCTGAAGAAATGAATAAAAAAAGTAAGTAAGCCACTAGAGCAAATGTGTGCTTTCACATTAGAACAGCTGAAGGTAAAAGTGGGTTGGAATTAGGCTGAGATATCTTAAGATATTCATCCTAAATAGGAGGATTAGGGTGGAATTTCTAGGAATTGTAAACCAATGTAATATTATGGCTCTGGCAAAAAATTGTACCACAGAGCACCTCCTTCAAATGCATATATATTGTATTTCTGGTGCCCTGTCGGCATGAAAGTGCTATAAATAAATATGGGGGTAGTTTTGCTGATTTTTTTTATTTTATTTTTATGTTTAAACTTTTCAACTCAAACAAAAGCTGGGATGAGAAAGCCCAGAAGGATCTGACAAATGTGCTGGACATGCTCATCTGTTGAAGAAGGTGTCCCTGCCCATGGCAGGGGGGTGGAACTAGATGATCTTTCAGGTCCCTTCCAATCCAAACCATTCTATGATTCTGTTGCACAGACATTGCAGACCAATGGACAAACTCTGCGTGATGTTTGATACTTGCTGGGTAGCTGTGCTTTGGGACTCACATTGGGAAGACGGGCAACAGTATTTCCAGTGAAGGGCCTTTAAGTTCAGGAGTTAACTTCTCCCGGTCTAGTGCCTAGTGCCCATTGCTAAATTTATCCAGAAGAACACTCTAAGATACCAGTTTACTTTAAATCGTAAGGAGTAAGAAGAGGTGTACAAAGGTATCTAATTAGGGAATTGTTATTGTGTGCCCCATGTGGTCTGCTGTGATTCTACATGCATGTATTTCAAGCCAAAGCAGATCTAACTACGGTGCTATAGGAAGTGTGGAGTTATCTTAGTATGAACTGTACCTGTCTCTGCCAGTTATGAAGTCTGGAGAGGCTACAAAATGACAGCAGGTTGGCTTTCAGGGAGAGATTATATGAATTGTGTCTACCAAGTATCTGAGATCTTTATTTATTGAGCAACTGGTCTAAGCCACATCTTGTACAGAATCAGAAACTGTCTGTAAGACGATAGTAATTTGATGAGAAAAAAATATGCAGAAAATTAAGCCTCAAAGCTGTTATTTGGAGAAGTTCTCCAGGGTATGTTAGGAAGATTTTTGAAACGTGATGAGAATAAAATAGTAATGATTGTCCACAGGGAAGATGGAATTGAAATTTTTTATTTTTTTTTAAATAGACTGACAATAATTCTCTTTTTTATAATTGTGGCAATAAGTGGTGAATGATGTAAAACAACTTTGATTGAAATAAAGACAGTCTGAAAAAAAAAATCAGAGCAATTGAGCTATGTGCAATAAAGCACTGGGCTGAATGATTTATTAGTGGCAAATATAATGGAAATGTGATAAACTGGGAAAAGGAAGACCCCAGACTTTAGAGAATCCCACTGGCAGGCTGCACAATTCCATGTTTTTGCAAGATGAGAGCAAAAATGTTACCAGAAAACGTAGCTTGTCGTCTTACAACACTGTGAACATTAACAAACATGACTCATAGGCTCAGGGGACACTGTGCAATCATACTCTGCTTTCTGGTGGTGTAAAGTATCTCCAGAAATTCCTCCTCCTCTGGTATGAAATATTTACCTTAGTACAAATCCTAGAAACTCACTAAAAATAACAGCAGTCTCTCCATAAATAATAGAAAGACTCTTGTTTTCAGGGTTACTCTTCTATGGCTGAAAATTCAAGCTGAATGTGCTAGAAATACCAGTGTAGCCCATAGTAGTCCTTTTAGCCTGTCGTAAAGTAGATTTTATCAAAAGGGCGCTGCTGAAGATTGAGCTTGTTATGGCTGGACGATCCTCTTGTGCCCACCAGAGGTCTTGACGAAACCCAGGATGATTGCCATAACAAATGGGATTGCACTGAAAGGAAGGGATGAATCAAATGGACAAGACACTCAAATATGTGCATTGAATAGGAAGAAAGCTAATCAGCTATAAGGAAAAAGAAATGTGCGCACCAACTGCTCTTTGATGCCCTTCCTGAACTCATTTTGATGAGTTCACTCAAAAAGCAGTGTACAGGCTTGGGCTGTAAAAACCAGATGGTAGAATGGGAGACTTCTTAAGTGCTGTCACAACCTGTGTGAGGACACATGGGGTTCTGGAGACAAAGCCATTCATTATAAGTCTTCTACCATTTATTGCTGTGATTCACTGAGCTAGTCACTGGAACTAAAGTGAAGATACACTCCAGTCTTGTAAGACACAAGAGGAATGAATACAGCGGGAAGAAAATTGTCTCCAGGGAATCGGCTGATAAAGGGGAATCCTTTGGTGGGACCTTCCTACTGGAAGGTACTAGGAAATCTGTAGCACTAAGGGACACCATAGGTAATGTGGAGGAAGATTCTTCATTTATATTGCTCTAAAAGGGTAGGTTAAAAACTCCAAACTGTTCTGAAATCCAGAAAGGGCTTTTCTGTGCTCTTTCATGCTAATTGAATCAACACTGTGTGGAAAGACTGGAGCCAGATTCTTTTCAGTGGTTCCCAGTGACAGGAGGAGGGGCAATGGGCACAAGCTGGAACGTAGGAAGTTCCGTTCAAATACACAGAAAAACTTCTTTACAGTTCGGGTGACAGAGCACTGGCACAGGCTGCCCAGGGAGGTTGTGGAGTCTCCTCTGGAGATTTCCCAGACCCGCCTGGATGCAGTCCTGAGTAATGTGCTCTGGGCAATCCTGCTTTAGCATGTGAGTCGGACTGGATGATCTCTAGAGGTCCCTTCCAACTCTGAAGATTCTGTGATTCTGTGAAAGTGCTAGCAGCACAAAGTGGGCAGCGTTCCTGCAGCTGATGCTTGCCACAGCTACCCTGCCTGGCAGAGCTTCCCCAAAGGGCCTGGGAGAGCTGGGTATGGCTCTCCCTGAGCAACGCAATCTCAAAGGCCTGTCACAAGGCAGAAGGCGGTTTCCTACAGGCATGGGGAACTCTACAGGGCAAGCATCTCCCTGTATGTTGATTTCACAAATATGTGAGATTTCTAGCAAATTTGTGCTGGAAGTGGCCATGGAAAATCTGTCCTGTTGTTTTTCTTGGTGGTTGGCACAGAATCAGACTCTTCCACCTTCTGGTGCCTGTAAAGCATATGTGATGTGTGGAGCACGTGATTCTCTTTCCTCTCCTCCCTTCCTTCCTCTCAGGGTTATAAGAGTCAGGCCAGGTCTCTCGTTAGCAGTCCCCCAGCCATTAAAGGTGTCGGGAGGACCGGGACATCTGCCTGTAACCCTGACTGTGGAATACATCTAAATGGAAGGAGGAAGATTCCCTGGCTAGAGACCTGGGACTCCAAAGATGCTTAGGTCCTACAAAACCCCACAGCTTCAGGCTGCAAGCTCCAGACCTTGTCAGCTAAATGAGATTAGTCCTAATCTGTGTATTGGGGACACGGCCACAAGCAACAAAAATCATGTGGGAGGATGAAGCTATAAGTCCATCCTGCTAATGGCTTGTGCTAGAGCCCCAAATTCTACCTTTGCTATTCACGTTTCAAATTTCACATGTCTCTGTGTCTATGTTGTCATAGTGACAGAAGATACTGAGAATATTTTGTCTTTTTTTTCCTTGGACGTGGATAGAAAACATCCTTTGCCACGTATGTCTTCTTTCCCTCCTAGTTGATTTTTTTCCTTGGCTTTAAGTTTAAAAAAGAACTGAAATTATTAATGGAATGTGCTTATATTCGGTACCATTAAACAGCAAATACATTTTTAATGTCTGACAAACAAATAGAATAGACTTGGGCTGAATGTCATGATTAAAAATACGTTGTTGGTACTATTTATTTGTTCTTATTCTGTTTATCATCCAACACAGAATCTTCTGCTGGCTGTAATGGGAGCTTAGACACCTGCATTGTACCTACATCACTGTCAGTGCTTGAACCTGGACCTCACACTTGGATCCTTGGATCATATTTTGATGTTGAATTGTTCAGCTACTCAGCTCCC
>NW_009650084.1:1034914-1079149 GCF_000708025.1 Charadrius vociferus
AGTGGCAAAGTTCCTGGGACTAGAAGCATGGTGTGCTTTCATCTGCAGCGTGTAAGGAAGGGATTTCGAAGTCATAATGTGCTGCTGTCTTGTTCTGCGGGAAACACAAACTGCAGATCAGCATTTTGGACTGTGCACTGTGAAACAGCTGAATAGTGCACCACCGTAATGGTGAAGACTAACAGTCAAAGAAAAAGCATTTGGGACTGGACGAAAACATGGACTTTCTTTAAAAATATTAGTAAGGAAGAGCATGTTAGTTTGAACTACATTGAGTGTGGTGGTAGAGAATAAATGGATTTGAAACCCATAAACTCTATCAGAAAAGAAGAGTGGTGTAACATGGCAGTAAGATGAAATGTCTATGAAACAGTGATGTCAAAGTTGAGTTGCAGGCAAATGTTCAAGATGGACAGTCATCAGACTGACAGGTCGATCCATGTGAGAGGATGACTGAACTGTGTATCAGTGAAATTTATTTTTGTGCTACTATACTACTTTCCTAGCTCCCAAGCCAATATATTTTAATATGGCATCCCTAGTGTCCACACGTAGATGATGATGATGATAAGACAGACAGGAGTATCATGGATTGTATAGTATAGTGCCTAGCAGCAGCGGTCTGGGCTTTTCCCACAACATCCACTCGGTTCCTTAAATCGGTACGATTCCAAACATACTGTCTTGGCTCAATACCTGGATATAAAATTAATTGTAATAAATCAGAATTGTTAAGTGTGCACCCCTGGGAAAAATCAGAGGAATGTAAATCTTCATAAACTTGAAGTGGTTGAAAAGTTAATAGGGTGGTTGGATATTAACCTTACGAAAAACGTGAGTGCCTTCTAGAAATCAATTATTTACTGTTCTAAAATAGCAACAGCTCTTAAACAATGGGTAAGGGTGGAGACTTCTCAAATGAGCAGATTAGTTGCCAGTGAAATTAAGACAATCTCTCAACTTTCTGTATTTCAGTGTTCATACATATTTGGAAATAAGGAGTTGGCAGATGGTTCTCATGAACTACATCTGGAAATACAAGATGCCAAAGTTGAACACATGAGCATTATTCAGATAGGCTCCGATGGAAAGATTCATGGCCTCGGGATAGTGGCATGTTGCCCAACGTCAGTTGAAGGATATAATCATGACTGATGCAGAACCAGTATGAGGGAAATGTATCTCTCAGATATGGATAAGAATTTCCTTTGCAGGGGTGTGTGTGTGTGTGTGTGTTAGAATTTAAATAGCCATTCCCTTTCTATGTTAAAATCTACCTTAAAATCTTTGGGTATATATGAAAGTGGACCTTTTCTCTTGTCTTACAAATTCTATCACTCTTAAAAGAAATTCTCCCTGGAGACTGTCAAACATGTGAGTAGTCAGGTAATGTGTTACTCAAGCCAAAATTGTAGGATACGGGCAACTTGTAATAACCTCAGAGGGTTAAAAATTCCCTTATTCCAATACCTTCAAATCACAACTTTTAATATGAAAAAAAAAATATTGAAAAAGTCCCATGAGACCATGTATCCTTTTGGAGCAACTAGCATAAAGGGCCTCAATAGGGAGAGGGTTAATTTCTAAAACATGCACAATTTTAGTAGAGAAAAAGATGGATGAGCTTATTTTGAGTCATAATTTGCTTAGAGAGACACCTGGGAAAAGCAACAGAGCTTTATGCAGAGATTATCTCCCAAATGACATTCACATCGTGTGTGTGCGTGCACATGCGGTTTGTGGTGTTTGGATGGAAGTGACCAAGGCAGTAACCATTGTGATGGTGGCCATGTTGCTTTAGGTCTGCTGGTTTGCCTGCTGAATGCTCCTCTGAGACAGCATGAAAAAGAGAGATCAGGACTATGCTTTGCTCAAACGTGGAAGAAACGGTTTACTTTCTTTCAGAATGGAGCATGGAGGGCTAAAACAGACTTCAGGGGGAAAGGGAAGTACCCCAACATGTCAGGTGCTAGAAAAGAAGCAAGAAAGGGGAGATGTAAACATATATATCCCATTTTTTACGTGTAGGGTTGAACAGGCACTGACGTTTGAAACCCCAGTCAAACTTAGAATGGACAATTCTAAGTTACACACAGCTTTTTTTTTTTTTTTTTCTTGCATGGACACATCTTTTTTTACTTAACCAAATGTGTGTGCCCATCTAACCGTGTATGTTCAAAGTTCCTCCTGCCGACTGGTTGAAGCAGTTGCTATTCTCCAAATTCCCTCAAACTCTTCGTTATCCCTCAGTCAGCACATCAGACTGCACACAGTGCAGCGTTGGTGTGGCCTCCCCTTCCGTACTGTGTGCGGTTTTAGGCCTCACAATTACGAGAAGGATGTGAAAATATTAGAACGTGTCCAAAGGAAGGCAACAAAAAGGAGGGCAACCAAAATGGTGAGAGGGCTAGAGGGCCCTCCTAGAGTCTGAGGATGCTTGGTTTGTTCAGCTTAGAGAAGCCCAAAGGGTGACCTCACTGCTGCCTACAACTACCTCACATGGGGAAGTGGAGAGGGAGGTGCTGATTTCTTCTCTCTGGTGATAGGATGTGAGAGAACAGCTTAAAGCTGGGTCCCAGGAAGGTCAGGTTGAACACTAGAAAAAAGTTCTTCATGGAGAAGGCAGTGAAGCACTGGAACAAGCTCCCCAGGGAAGCAGTCGTGGCCCCAAGCTTCTTGGCATTCAAGGAGCATTTGGCCAACACTCTTAGATCTATGGTTTAGCTTTTAGGTTGCTCTTGAGGGAGTCAGGAGTTGGACTTGGTGATCTTCAGCAGTCCCTTCCAACGCGGGATAGTCTATGATTCCATGAGTTGCTCACGTTTTATGTGAGAGACTGGGAGTCACCTTTTGTTTAGTTTTATGACAAGGAAACAAGATCAGAGATCTCAAACAAAAAAATACAGAACCCCAAAACCAACCCCCTAAACTCCCAAAAAACCAAACAAAAGAAAGACCTCAATACTCTTGAAATGGCTGTAGTGGGACTTGCTAATGTCAGCTGATTTAGCCAGCACTGGTACTACAAACAAAAGAAAGACCTCAATACTCCTCAAATGGCTGTAGTGGGACTTGCTAAATTTAGGTCAGCTGATTTAGCCAGCACTGGTACTATGATTTACAGAATCTTTTTAATTGCTGCACATTAAAAGCTTTTTGCTGCAGTATCATGAATTCCACTTTTCTGTGCAGACGGCAGCAAAAGACTGTAAATTGTGTATGTACAATTACAAAAATTTCAACTAAATAATCAGCTTTAGGAGTAAAATCTCATTTTAAGAAAAATACTCTCCAAAGGTTTACCTTATGGTAGTACAGAGCATTTTAGCTGCCAGTAAAAGTTCCTGGTATGATGATGCATAACTAGAAGACCAAGATAATTTTAAGACAGTGAGCAATGTGGCAGCACAGGGGATAAAGTTGATCAGCCTTACTCTCATTTTCCTGTAAAGTGGTATTGCTGTGGATTTTTTGTTTCCTAGTTTTGCGGTCTTCAGAACGGAAAACAGAGGTAACTGAATAGAATGCTTGTTTAGAAAAATAAAATCTGTTATTTCTAGGCTGGGAACAAATATGTAAACATACACCCCCAGAAATTTTAAATGAAGTCCCAGAATTATCTCCAACAGCTATAAGTGTTAGCAGTAAGCACCTACGTTATACATAGACCAGTACTGGTTAGGAGTAAAATCATCTTGGACTCAAACCTGTTAACAATGGAAATGTTGCTGTGGACATGCACTACAATGGGTGTAAGTTCACTTTCTGAGCAGCTGCTGTAAGGAACACCTAGTGAGGTTAGAGGGTGTCAGGCAGCGGGGCATTTCCCATGAGCGTGCAGAAGGCCAGGGCCTCCGAGGAAGGTGGATTCCAAATCATCTGCCATGGGACTTACCCGAGAGGATGGAGAGAAACCTGACTTGTGGTGCAGTGCAATCTACAATGGAAGGATCTTCAGCTTTTTTCCATCTGGACCGGTTCCTTTCAGCACAATGATGCACAAACACTGCTTCTGGGCTAAACTAATACATCATTTGGACTTTCTAAGAAGGGTCATTTAAAAGCCAAGTGAATCCCCACTGTTACTGAGTTGCATCACTGCATCAGTGTTAAGCTTTTTGTTAAGCCCGAAATCCCTTAGGAGGTGAGGTCTTTCTTTCTGGGCTGCAAGGGAACACAGTACCTCTCCATAGCTGGGAATAAACAATTACACTTCAACCTAATTAATATTGACAACTTTCTCTAGCTCTGCAGTTTATAATCATCTTAGAAAACAACTGCTCAGCAGTTCCTGGAATAATACTCTTCCAGGCTAGCTACTTGGTTGGACGCATTTTCTGAAATGAAAGTCAGCATATCACTCGGTGGTCTTGAGTCTCAGACCAGGATTTGTTTTCCTTCTTTTCTAAAACCCAGTGTTTTATTAAATTGCAAGATCTAGCTTTCAAATTTGGTTAACACTTCAGTGTGAAGTATCTTTACAAAATATGTTTAAAATCTCAAGGTAAGTGCCGATGTGCTTTTTAACAAGTAAAAACATTGCTTTCCTTGTTAGGAACAAGAAGCACATCAGTTTTTCCTACATTAAATAAGGAGACTGGATGCTACAGTTCTTCTGGATACAATCTGAATAGGGAGCCTCTGAAGCTAGCAGGATACTGCACAGTATGTATTTTTAAAAGCTTAATGCACTGTGAGATTTCTCAGCCAAAATGAATAATGGAAAACAACAACAAAACTTTTGGTGGTTTAAAATTTAATACCACTCCTATTTGTCTCCTTTAAATGGAAAATAAACACTTAAATAATTAAGAGTCACTGCTATTAATTTACTGCAGACTCACCAGATAAAAAAGAACTGCCATTTTCCAATAAAAAAATCCAAACCCAGATGGGGAGACTTTAGGCATCTGATAAACCGTCCTGTATAATGAAATGAGTTAATGGCTATATTCGCTTTTTATCCCTGTCCCATCACTTCACAGTGTAAAGTGGCACCAGTATAGGTTAGGGGTGGACCTGCTGGGAAATGGTTCTGAGGAGAGGGATTTGGGGGTCCTGGTAGACAGTAAATAGTCCATGAGCCAGCAATGTGACCTTGTTGCCAAAAAGGCCAACGGAATCCTGGGCTGCATAGGGAAGAGTGTGACCAGTAAGTCGAGGGAGGTCATTCTCCCCCTCTACTCAGCACTGGTGAGGCCACAACTGGAATAGTGTGTCCAGTTTTGGGCTCCCCAGTTCAAGAGGGACAGGGAACTGCTGGAGAGAGTCCAGCGAAGGGCAACCAAGATGACTGAGGGATTGGAGCATCTCCCTTATGAGGAAAGGCTGAGAGAGCTGGGACTCTTTAGTCTGGAGAAGAGAAGGCTGAGGGGAGACCTTATTATTGCTTACAAATATCTAAAGGGAGGGTTGAAGGAGGATGGAGCCAGACTCTTCTCGGTGGTTCCCAGTGACAGGACGAGGGGCAATGGGCACAAGTTGGAACATAGGAAGTTCCGTTCCAACACACGGAAAAACTTCTTTACAGTTCGGGTGACAGAGCACTGGCACAGGCTGCCCAGGGAGGTTGTGGAGTCCCCTTCTCTGGAGATTTTCAAGACCCGCCTGGATGCAGTCCTGAGTAATGTGCTCTGGGCAATCCTGCTTTAGCAGGGGAGTTGGACCAGATGATCTCTAGAGGTCCCTTCCAACTCTGAAAATTCTGTGATTCTGTAAATGAAGCCTTTGAGTAGTTAGGATTTTTGCTTTAGCATTTGAAGGAAATTACAATGAAAAGACCTGTAAGTATATGTAATGGAAACACACAACAACAAAGCCTTATTAGAATGGTCAAATACTATTTTTAAATTCCTGTAGAGTATCACCTGAGGAGATCAGAATATGCAGAAAACAAAACCAAGAAACTTCAGTCTGTCTCCAACCTATCTCACTTTATATCAAAATACCTTCCGGAAGGATTTTATACAGCAGTATTGCATATATTGCAGATAAAAATGTAGTCTCATTGTAGAATGTAAGTAATAGTTTTCATTTAATTCTACAATGTAACTTACTAAAAAACCATAAAAGTATTCAATTTAGAATACTGTTCAGAAACCACTGACTTTCTATCCTTGTTTCCTTTAAATAAGTAAACATATTTTTACGTGCAAAATAAAAAGTTGTCTACTTATGAGGTAATTTGCTCCTCTTGCTACTGTGTTTCTCCTGAAACCCCGATGCATCACCACGTTATTTTTTTTCCAAAAGAGTTTCAATTTAGTATTTCTACCTAATTGCAATTTTTGCATTTTTCTTCATAGCATGAATAAAGGGAAAACCATCTTCCATATTTACCTTTTCTCCTCAAACTACCTTCTCCAGAAGCTCATTCAGTAGAAACACAACATTTCTTAAAGTACAAAAGGGAGATGGGTACAATACACTTGTATTGTTTGCGTAAAAAGTTCATATAAATACAAAAGCATTACTCTGAAATCTTTATTAAGGGAAATGCAAAACCAATATATGAACAAGGTGCCTAAGCATTCTACACAGCTCCAGGGTGGAAGAGGAGAGCACCCAACCCAATGCTCTGACTCGCTTTGTGGAAGCTGTCTGGGATACCTTCAGTCTGACCATGTCAATGTACTGTAGAGTCTGTAATGGTTTTGAAACTACAGAAAGTCTCGTAACATTGTACCACCAAATGAAAGAAAATGATGGTGTTTCTGTGCACTCAGCCTCTTCTGCAAGAATCTGTGAACACTGCTACCAACTTAGGCGGCAAAGCACATTGTTTTCACCTTTCATTCAGTTTCTTTAAATTGACGACATTGCTAAAGAAAGGAGAAATAGCTCTGGGTATCCCGCACAGCAGAACCGTAAGGAAATACAGATCTTCTCATGTGTAGCTTATGAGTTTAGTTTGGAAAGAACTTTAGCACTTATCCAACCTGTGCAGGAGGAACAAAGCTCTCCTGGACTGGTACCAATTTCTATTAGCTTTGCAACAAACCCCACGCACCACTCATGTTCCAGCTTTCTCTGAATTTCCTTTTTTGTTAGCTTGCTTTTTTAGCTGGCTACGTACACTGTCTGAAAAGAAACATGACTACAAGCATATTCAATAACAGAATCAAACAGTCATTCCATTTTCTGTTATCTACTTACATTTTATTACAGACTAATATGAAACCATCTCATATTCATACTAGAATTATTGTAATTACTTGTGAGCAAACTTAAACCAGTCTTGAATGTTTATATTTATTGCAAGCAGATTCATGTCTCCTGCTTATATATTCTGCATAAGGACCCAAAATGTGACTGTATATAAACAAGTTATATTCGGTTATCTACAGAAATAAAAGTTAAAAATAGCACTGAAAAGAAACTTTACAGTAATGTATTCACACACTGACTCTTCAAATCAAATAAATGAAGTGGTACAGGATAATCTAAACATTAGATCTGAAGGCTGATTTATTCTCAAATAAATGCACCTCTAATCGTACAATTAAAATAAGTGTCAGTATTTGGTGCTGATGACTACAGACATCCTTAATGTTTAATGCACAGATAACTACCCCCTAGCCCCCATACAGCAACTTTCGCAGATTCTACTTTACATTAGATCATGAAAAGACATTTAAAATGCAATGTGTACATAGCACAGAATTTATGTCAGAGACAACGCAGATTAAAATTCTGTGAATTTTTGTAAGGTAAAAAATTAAAGCTATATAAACTGATTTTTAGATTACTCTGCAAAGTAGAATCACATACTTTTTCACTTTCATAATACTTTCACAAATTTCCATTAAAGCTTTTTTAGCAGAGAGAGTAGCATGAGCACAATGATCCCACTGGCTTCCAAAAGAAAAGTAGTGCAGTTGCTCAATTAAGCTATTTTTCCTTTTATATTTGCAAGCCAGTTGGGTCAAGACAAACAGGCTAATGCAAGCAAGAAAGTAAACTGTAAGCTTTTACGTTAAGTGGCTGAACAAACAATTATCGTACATGGTAAAACAAAAAAGATCTTTTGCCACAAGCCACTGCAGGAATATATGAACTTCAGTGGCCAAAAAGCTTGAAATACTTTCTAAGTCTTCACGTACATTTGGTTAGCGCTTACCAGTTTCAAGACATTTATAGAAGCAGTTATGGAGACACTATGCTGTTAAAGCTGCAACAATTTAAACAAGGCAAGTTAGGAAGTTATATAGATTTTTATACTTTTCCCCTTTCATTCTTTTTTATTTTTAATACATAAAAATCTGTCTCCTTTCAGGGTCCCATCCATAATAAAACACTCTAATGCATTTTGATCTAACTTCTACTTTTCATCTTTGTATCATCTGATCCATTTACAATGAAACTCCAAGTTAACGCCTGCGGCAGTGGACTAGGTTTGCACGGTAACAGTATCGGGGACTGAAGCAAAAGCACATCAAGTGAAACCGAGTTGATGTTTTATGTTTTTTTTCCAATAAACGGTCTATTGTAACAAACAAACAGTACCAACTTCTAAAGGAAAAAGTATTGCTAAATCAAAGCAGAAACTTCCACCTAAATTCAAGCATTCTTTCTCCTCCAAAAGCCGACATGTTTAACTAAAATTTCCCAAGCGCTTCTATAGGTGTTTCAGCCTGAATAACATTGTTAATAATTCCTAAGTGCAGGGCTACATGAAGTTTGCAATGAACTGCTTTGTTAGTAGGCAGAACAGGAATGCAGCATTTTCAAAAACATCAAGCAAAAATCTCCTTATTTAAGGCTAAAAGATGGAAAAGTAAAAAAGCAGGAGGCTTTAGAGAGTAAAAAAGCTAGCAGTAATAGTATAGCACTGAGAGTACAGCACTCTGATCACCGCTATCACAAATACCAACAAAACAGCAATAGTTTGGATGAGACTGACAGAGCAATAGACCTATATTTCTAATTTGACATTCATTAGAATTTTGACATTCAGCCACAACTCCACTCTAAGCTAAATTTAAGTGGCCAAAACTCATAGGTATAAAAAAAGCCTTCAAAACATATACTTAAAAAAAAAATAGAAATGGTGTGTTAACAAATGTATGCGTAAAACAGATATATAAATAGCTACAGTATGAAAAATATTTCAGTGCAAAGGCAATTTTAAGATTTCTAAAAAATACATTACAAATAATTTGTTAACTACACACAAGAAATTTGTCACTGCTACTGGTATAAAATTTATACCCATATTAACTTTTTAAAAATATATACACCAGTGTTTTATGTAGGGGACGGTTCTAACTGACCAACATTCAAGTCTGCAATGGCAAGTATATGCACACACACCCACACACACATGTACGTATTTCAAAATGTTACTGCTATGAGGACATTCTTTGAAACCTAAAAGTGCTACATGTTAAATGGTGAAAATAACTTCGTCTGTGGCGCTCACCATTAGGCTTTTTAAAATTCTCATATCTTTGGTATACTGCAAATTTCACAATTCACTCTACAATCTCTGCTTGTCCCAGGGCATTTTAGTAATATTTGACTGTTTGTTTAATGCAAAAATCACTCAGAATATTGTGAGGAACATTTCCTAGTAAGCCGATTTTTCTTTACTAAGAAGTAAATTAGTAAGTTAACTATTTGGCCTCTGTTTTTCTTTTAAACACAAAAAGGGAGATAATTTTCTCTGCCACCCTAGTCCAATTGAAAGACAACTCACAATGTCTTGGCCACATCTTCCAATACAGGCTGCAGCTCTGATTCCAAATACTTTGTTTTCACCTTGTAATACATTTTTAGCTCATGTCCTCCCAGAGGTATTTAACGACTATGGTTATTAACCAGCTCTAACCGCCAGGCTGAAATTGATTGACATCAGATTACTCCTTCAGATATTTTTGCACCCCAAAATAAAACACTGGACTAAAGAAACAAGACAAGGACACAGCTAAGAGTCGAATTAGTGCAAGGTAACATAAACGTAGCAGAGAAAACAGAAGTGCAAGTTGGCTGTCATTCTTGAAGTAATTCGAACAGAATCCTTGCAGTCAAATAGTTTCTGTAACACAACTTCGGTTCAACTCCTAGTAAACAGCCGTGTGCCACCTCGTGGTTTGCTTGCAAAACTTAACAGCTCTGTGCTTTGCAATACATCTACCAAGCCAATTAGCCAGTATTTAACCATACACGCAAAAAACCCTCAAAATCAAGAGGACGAATCCCGGTAGTAAAAGACCCTTATTTGAAAAAACAGCCTTTCTTCTTTTAAGGAAAAAAATGTGCCAAAAAACCCTTAATATATAATACCTTCTGCTATGCCTATTTTACAATCATGGGGATAGGAAGTGGGAACACCGGGTAATCTGCATCTTTGACAAATTCACAAAGACCTTTTAGGCAAAATGCTTACATTCAGTTTTTGAGTAGATATTAACATTGATATTTACCTATTTAACAGCCAACTTGACTTCATACAGTGTGTACGTACTCTACGCAAGGATTGTTTTGCCTATCTTTCTACGGGGGAAAAGTAACTGAAAACCAGACATAGCCCTGATTTGGCCACTTACAAGGAAGTGAACATTAGAGAGTGTTTCTTGAAAGCAGATTTGCACAGAGGAAACACCAGTTTGTTCTACAGAAAAAGCAGAGAAAGAAAAAGGACAGAGGAAAATCAGAAACAGCACTTGTTAAATATGCTTTAGGAGACTTTCACTGGAGATAACTGAGGTCATTGCTTCTGGCTGAAAATTAAAACTGTTGATCTCAAAATGTAGGTCACTAACTGAAACTATACACTTCAAGTAACAAAGAAAATGACTAAAGACGACAGAAGCAGTAAATGCACAAGTGTCTTGACACAGGATGAAGAGAATTTTTAGTGCTACCAGTCTCACAGTACCAGACTGTGCAGATTGTTCATTGCTCCAGTAGTTCAAAACATAAAAAGAGGCCTGTTTGGCCTGGAAGGGTTCATACTTCTAGCTCTTGTTCCTGTTTGTCTGAACATTACCTCAGACAGCAAAAGCCAGGTATAGTTTAATATGTTTCTGTGACATGTTTGTTTCCTGAAAAAAGAAATAAACAAAGATACAGTTTTTAAAGGCTTGACTTGGTGTTCTGTCACACAGACGTTTCCAAACCTGACCCACTGTAGCGGTAGCCTGCACTGGAACGGCAATGCTTATTTGAATAGCCAAAGACAGATGGAAGTACTGAATAATCAACGCCTTTCCAATGCGTAAACATCATTTTTTTAGAATGAGAATTAGACCTTCTTGCTGGGGAATTGCTGCAGTCACTGCTCCTGTATCTTGGGCTTTTCAGACAGGCAAGAGGTGTGAATTCCGAGATGTGCTCCCGACAGTGCCTCGATGCATTCTGTCAAAAGGAAAAAAAAACAAATACACAGTGAATAGATGATTTTGGAGCTAAAAGTCTACAATTGTGTTCTTCCATAGGGCCATTGTGCCCTTGGTATAGCAATGCCTTTCACTAGATCACCACTCTGGCTATTTGTTTCATGGAAAGGTATAAACCCTCATGATGTTGAGCAATCAACCATTTTCAACATGATTAGTTTTATATTAAGACCTACAGAACCAGGCATAATTTTACATATAGTCTCTAAACCTGACAATGGTCTCTTCAGAGAACAGATGAGGACACGGAGGACTGCTCTCAAGTTGAATTGTTTTAAATCAGGTTTATATTTCGTTTTGTGATCTCTCCTGGTACATCCTTCCATCTCTGAACTTTTTTAGTCAGGATTTCTTAAAGGGAATTTTAAGACAGAACAGATTCAAGTACTTTGCCCTGTACTTCCAAAGAGAGGGAATTCTTTACAGTTGGTTCGTGCTAACAGATGGAAGTTCCAGAGGTTCAATGCACTTGCTTTGTACTTTCCAACCGAAACCATTCTATGATTCTAAGCAGCATCTGATTTTGGACTTGCTTAGGTTATGTGTAGCATCTGTACAGGCAATTTATACTACACATTGCAATACTATCTTGGTCTAACTGTCCATTAAAATTTATCTGTACCACATAATCCCTCCACACTCTGGCAGAATCGGCACTTCCACTCAGGAAATACTCAGGACTACAGTAACGCCATGGTTGCATGACAAGACCCTGGAACATGTGCACAAACTGAAAGAAAATCAGCACAGCACTTTTCTCAATGAGTTTATCTAATTCTTCTGACTTAAATGCACAGATAATTTCCAGGTATAGAGGTATGGTGGTTATGTGATGGTATTTAAGATACAAATGCATTACAAGCGTGATTCAAATAAATGTTGTTAATGACTCTTCATGAATGCTACATAAGCCACTCAATCCACTGTTCTTAATCACTCCCTTCCTCCTACCCTGTTAACAGCAACACAGTAACAAAAAGGACAAAATCACAAACTAAATATTAATGATGTAGCCTATAGAAGTTTGGCTGAGATTTAATACTACATTTTTAATGCCAATCACAAACTTGAAACACTACTCTTGCATAACCAAGAGCAATCAGAAAACTCTCTTACAACAGTTACTCTTGGAAAAGTCAGCAAACTACACCAAACTGCTCACTAACAGTGAGGCCTGTGTTCTTTTAAACACACATATAGACCAAATACCAACATTAACACTGAAAAATGAAGATAATCAGGTAACAGATTAGCAGATTTTGTTTTGGAAATGTTGGGGGAAATAATCTTACACTATATAGTAACTATTTTTCCTATTCTTCCAGCTAGAAAGTGAAGCATTTTAGTTACCATATGTATTTCTAAAAATAAAATCATGTTTTTTCAACACATAGCTCCAAGGCAAGCGCTTTCAACCTGCCATGCTTGAAGATACTCAAGAAAGCTGAGGTTTTCTACTACTACTTGTCTAGCAGTCATTAAAAGTAAATGAAAAGCACGCTTCAACTACCTTGAAGCCCACACAAGCCCATTACATTTCATTTGTCCTCTTCACGTATTGATACTTCGCACCTTCACTCAGTTCATCCTGTGCTGCTTTTGGAGTCAGGAGAGCATGAAGGGACTGGAGCAGATATGGCAGCCAGGTGTGAACGTATTTGAGTACAAAGTGTATCTTCTTACATACACTTGTTCATGTAATCTGTGGCGTGGCAAGAAGATGATGTAAAGCAAAGAACTTCATTCTGCTGCCCTAATGTTTGGAGAATTTAGGAGTTCACCACTCATACGGCTGTCTCAGGCATTTGGCAAGGCTACCACGCTTCTCTCCTGATCCCAGGCAGCAATGCAGCCACGCGCTGGCCTATACAGAACACATGACTATGGTAGATATTGCCGGATACACAGCCCCAGTCTCCTGACCCAAGGTCCTATTCACAGGTAACTCACTTCCTTTTGTATGGTTATCTTCCTCCGTTACTGTCTGCATTTGGTCTATATATGTATTCAAGAGCACAAGAGATGATGGATGAACTACTAAGGTGTGAGAATTACTTCTGACTTATGTATTCTACACCATGGTGCGATGTGAGTACACTCTGCAGTAATGACTGCAGTTCTTACAGAAGAAATGTCACACAACACCTATACATAACACAATGTATTTATGGGACTTTATTATGGGTATATGGATTCATTATTTTGCTGTACATAAGTAAGTGTCCGAGACAAAAAGATCTTACCTGTTGCATGGAACATCTCTTGCAAAAACTAGGCTCTCCAAGTAAAACATAACGATTTTGTATCAATATGAATAAAGTACATCAAAAACTCTGGAGGAAACAGTTGATTTGTAAATAGCACAGTTCACCAATAAAAATTAATCCAAACTGGCAACACATACAGTACTGTTACCTAGCTTTGATCTAATTATGGCTCGGAAGCTGAAAGAATTCCTTCAAGAAGTCGCCCATCGCTGTTCGCCAGTGCATTTAGGGCTGTTTTATGTCTCATACTCTTCTGCAAGGATGAGGAAAAACAGTGAGACTCTTGCTGAATACAAGAGGGAAATGTGAATGAACGGTACCATTTGGTACAAATGTAAATATTGTAGCAAACTCCTGTAAAAGTGACGGATTTTCTGATAGATTTAAGAAGGAAAGGTTACCCAGTGTAAAACAAGGTTTCTATTTCTTGATCCTGAAGTTAATCCTTTGAGTCACTCTGAGGATGTTTCCAATTCAATTTCAAACTCTGTTAAAAATACTTAATTACTCTCAAAAGCACTTAACTGTACCATGACTAAGTACCGTGGGCTGCGGGTCTTTCCCCTCTGACAATAACCTGTACTGAATGGGAGAGGTCCTCGTGATACGATGAGGTCAAATCGATTTCAAATTAAGGAGCGGACGTTCTGCTTCACTACTCCCCAGAACAACTGGTACACTGAAGGGAGTGCTGCACACGGAGGTGAAGGGGCCACTGCTAATGAAGGCTGACTTACAGCTTAGTCATTACCCTACGAGGAGAGAGGGCAGGGGAGTTACCAAGGTAACTTCTTCCATGGGATTCAAATATTGCCACAGCAAGATCCATTTCTTTGTTTTCCACAGAAGAGGAGCCCGATACATGACAAAGACAACAGTTTGCTGTTGACCAGTGTTTTAAGAGCCCTGTGCAGTTGTTCAACACCAGCTAAGCCCCTTGAGGAACAGAAGAATGATGAATCCCCAGAGAGGCTTCCCAGGCAAAAGTACCACTTTGGGTTCCCCCAAGCGCAGCAAAGGGTAGAGATCTCATAACAAGGCTGATGGGCCGATCTTGTGACTGAAGTGACAGTGAAGTAAAAAAAATAATCAGTCAGAAGCAAAGAGAAAAAGAAAATTATTTCTTAAAAAGGAATGATAGCACAGAAGTCACTTACAGCTCAGAATCTAAACACCTGGTATTTCAGCTATAAAATATTTCAGAATGCTGAAACACTGTCAAAGTGACAGTTATAAAAACGAAGAGGATATTTAAAGTGAATTTACATTTTCCCTAACAGAGCTGCTGAGCTTCTGCTATCAAATGAAAGAAGAATAAAGAAAAAGGAAATATAATCAATTAATGTAGATTGGATATAGTAAAACCATTGTTCTTTAAAAGTAAAGGTTGAAAGAAACCTCATAGCTGCACAATTTCCAGTTAAAACACAAAATTCAGCTTTTTTCATTGAGCCAAAGAGTCACTGGGACTGCATGTATGACAGACATGAGCAGATTTTGACCAAAATTGCCAAAAGACAACAGATTCCTCCAAAGCTTTTGCAGAATTAGTGTTTTAGCTCAAGACAGACAACAGTTCATAGGCATATATATATAAATATACATGCACATATATACACATATACTTTTATGTACATATATGTCTGTGTATACACACACACCCCTCTGTATGTGTGTATATAACTGAAAAGCTCTCCCAAATAAAACAGAACTAGATACAGAATGTTTAAAAACATCTGAATGATAATGGACTTGATGATCTTGAAAGCCCTTTTCAACCTAGACAATTCTATAATCACCCACCACACACTGAAGTGACTCTCAAATAATTGAAACACTCAGAACTGCCTGAGGAGAACTAATGTAGTAAGCTGGGAGGTGGCTGCTGGTCCTATGTTAGTCTTGTCAATTGTTCCAGAAGCCCTTTATTACAAAGAAAGCAATATAGCTTATAGGAATGCAGTACGTTTAAAAAGAATTCCTTACAAGCTCTGTTCAAACCAATCCTAAGGCACTTAAAAGCCGATTTTAGACAGAATTTTCCATAGTGAAAAAAACTTTGTGTGTTTTCCCTGTGACTTAGGTAATTACAGTAATTTTTATTGACTATACATTTTGGAAGGGGGGAATAAAGAGGAAATGTATGTTTGATCTTAACCAGTTAAGAAATAAAGATATAAAATCTGCAATGGAAACCAACAGTCTCTTAGTACTAAGTCAAAAATAGTTTTCTCACAGACTGTAGGGAAGCCAAGGCTTACTAGCATTTCTTCTACTTTTACTTTATATTAGATGTCATATACTTTTGGATCTTGAGCTGTTTTCCTTCTAGAAGGACCACAGAATTTCGTAAAATGGAATATAAGGAAAGCTCAGTTTCAAAATGCATGCTGGAAATAACTTATTAAAAAGTTGCATTTTCTTCTATCACAGAAGAGCAGATATACTAATATATTCTAAAGATCGCTTAAATGGCTTCCAGTACCACATTTTCTCTATTAGGCTAGTAATATCAGCAATATCAGAGTTCACTTCTTTCTGTGTCAACTATTCCATTTATTCAGGTACAATGCAAGCATGACATGCATTCACCAACAGATAGACCAATTATTAAAATGAGGATCTAAGAATCCTAGTTTCTTGAGGCAGAAACATTATGTAAAATTCAGTAACAACAGTGACAAAAATGACAGTGATAGTGATGGACTGTGACAACAATTCATAGAATCTTTGAGGTAAACAAACAGAAGGAAAAAACTATACTAAAAAGTATTCTTCAAAATATAGTTGATGTGAATCAGAAATGGAGATGATGAGTACGGTAAATAACTTCTGATGACAAACTTTTTACTGTCCTTTGAATGAAATGGCCAAGCATGCAGAAAGGCAGAAAAAAGTCACCTTTTGTTCCATTAGAAACTTAGACTGCTTGAAGTCTGAGAAAGCATAAAGATGGTGGACTGCTCAACAGAAAGGCACTGATGTTTAGTCTGATTTCCCCAGCAGATTGTAGGAAGTAACCGTGCACATCATTTATGTTTAAAGCAAGGCAGCAGTTATTTAGACAAAGTGGATTGGAAGACAGGAAGAAACAGAGAGGGAAGAAGAAACACAAGGGATATAGCTGGTTAAAAGTCAAAGATTTTCTACTAAGTATTAAAAAATGAATATTGCCAGTGTTAAGCCCAAAGGCTGCTTTACAAATGATTAATTTTCCAGCACGAATATTCAACGTCTGTAAGAAATGCTGTAATACCGTTATTCGGGTATTTTGTTTGCTAGCTTGTTTCTTTGCGTTAACCCACTCTCCGTCCCCCTCTTTAGACTTCAAATTTAGAATTTAAAAATTAAGCATGCAGAACCTATAATGAGATCAACTTCTTCCACAAGTGGCATATATAGCAAAGAGACATCTACTAAAGATATCAAAACAGAAAAGCACTAAATGTCGATCTGCCTGGGAATGTTTTTCTGCTATTCTTTTTTCTTTCCTGTCCTCCTAAAGTGGGGCATTTTCACAACTGTACATTCAAGGAATACAAAAC
This sequence comes from Charadrius vociferus, assembly GCF_000708025.1. Lineage (NCBI taxonomy): Eukaryota > Metazoa > Chordata > Aves > Charadriiformes > Charadriidae > Charadrius > Charadrius vociferus. The sequence continues at coordinate 1,052,126 of NW_009650084.1, forward strand.
AATGGCAAGGGGGTTTACTTTGCAAATATGAGAAGAGTTTTTTGCCTTTGCCAAAGGGGAAATTTTCCTTTCCTTAGAAGTAAAGTTCCTTTATTCCTTTCCTCTTAATGAAAAGTATCTTCACAAATAAACATCAAAATGCTAACTAATCCCTACAAATGCAGTCGCTGGTAACTCATTATTTCAACCTACCAGTGGCTGATGGGCTGAAAATGGTAAGGGCAATAACATTAAGTTTCAGGTTCAACACCTCTACTGTCCTTCACCTTCTAACATATATAATATATGAAAGTTTGTTGGAATCAAAACTAGAGGTAAAAGTTTCTACTGGGGCTGGTTTGATGCCCCCAGAATAGTACCACGCATTCCACAGAACCTGACTTCCCTTTCAGCCTCAACAGAGCAAGTCTTTATTTACACCATAGTTTCTCCTTTTGGGCTTATCAGAAGCAAGGTGACAACAGATTTTAGAACACTATTCCATCGGCACAGCAAGGCATAATGTATGAAAACAGGCAAAACATAAGGTGAAATATAAAAGAGGAAATAATTATTAATAGAATATGAATAAGTTTTAATAGAGGTGTTTTGTAACAGCCACAGCATCAGTATAAAATAGTTTGAAGTATTATATTGCACAGATCATGCAATATGAATGTTGGTTTGAGTTTACTACATATTCCTTACCAACATACTATATACTCATCACATTTATTGTAAGTGTATAAATTCTAAATTTATTCAATAATAAACACACATACAGTTGTAGAGTCCCTTGGTATGAGATTGCAACTGCTTGTGCAAATCCCTATGTTAAGGGGGATTTCAATAAAATCACATGTTCCACTCCTACTGGTTTTATGTTGAGCTTAGTTTATTTTAGCTGATTTTCCACATTTTAGGTAACTATGCTTATCTTGCACGGTAATTGCTAAAATGTCCCCATTAGAGTTTCATTTATGCAGTAGAATGACTTGGTATGAAAGATAATTACTTCAATTCAGGGGTGTGGGCAGTGCCTCTGAATACTCCACAATAGCAGGAACAACTGCCGTCCAGGCTGATGTAGGTGCCTCCTACATCAAGGTGCCTCCTCACCAAGATCCCAATCCCGCTGTCCTTCTTATGTCCTCAAGCCAAGAACCATGTTGAGCCATATACCTGTCTCCCACCATCCTCATCAGCTGATTTCCCCATGGTTGCCTGGACGCTGTCCTGTGCAACCTGCTGTAGGTGACCCTGCTGTGGCGGGGGGGTTGGACTATATGATCTCCAGAGGTCCCTTCCAACCCTGACCATTCTCTGATTCTGTGATTCTGTGGTTGCTGGTAGGGAGGCAGAGGGGTTGCCCCAGGGTTTAGGTAAATGCCACCATGTAAATAATAGGCAGTGTCTTTCACCATACAGCTCAGAAGTGGCTGGTATACAACCAGTGACAGACATCACAGGTGGGGAACCTCTGTTCTAATCTCGTTTCTAACCTTGAAAGAGGTCTAATTATTAGAGACTTGTGATACAAAAAACTAACTTCACAATGACAAATATTTTTACCTGGATTCTTTCTGTTGCTGTAGGCCACAACTGCCTGCATAAGACCTTCTTGAGAACGTCTGGAAGAAGGCTGACAGTTATGAGCAGAATTATACCCAGCCACGCAGGACCACTAGACAGCATTTGCATGAACACGTAATACATCCTCTGATAATTGAGAAAAGGCCTAGTAGGAAGAAGATTAAAAAGATATTACACTGCAATACACAAAAGAAAGACTTCCAATGTTAAATATAATAATTATGACAATGATGAAATACTTCAGGTTCAGCTTCCCAGTTTGTGGGAGTTCATCCACCCCAGTTTTCTCAAAAGGAGATCTAAATATTCACTGACTAGAGAGAACTACCTTCCTCTTGTCTTCCAGGCTGCAGAAAATACCATGCTGTCCTCCCATGCTGGCTCTCCCTTGCAAAGATAAACTAAGTTACATTTTTATCCTATTCGTGTTCTTCCATCTACTGCTTATCTTGCCCCAGATATTTCCTCCTTTCTTCTCAGTGTCCCACCCATCACTTCCCTCCTCCTTCCCAATGCACACTTGCTTGTACGTATCCTCAGAGAAAGGCTCGTTGAGCACACCTTTTTTCATGCCTCTCAAGCTCCCTTAAGCATCTCTGATGGTTTCGTGTCATACTCCCTAACCTATTCACCACGTTTTTATCTGCCCCCACTTTCACTGCCTTCACTTCCATGTTTCCCTCTATTTCCATAGCAGTTGTGTGGTCATTAAAATGCCATCACTGTATGGTAATGGGAACCAGAAGCCATCTTTATTGAGAGCAAAGATCAATGGACAGTTTGTAGCAACACTCCAATGTAAAGCCCATCTACCGGTAGGGCAGTTTCTTGCTGGTTTCCAAAATTTGATAGAAGTCCTTGCATTCTGAAAAGGTAATCAAGTTAAAATACATTGCTGTATTTAGTTACATCTCTAATACACAGCAAGGCTGGCTAGGAAACATCAGCAGGGAAAATGTCATTACTGCAAACTGTTTTCATTTTGATGATGAAGAAACTGAGATCTTATCTTACTGGGGAAAAAAGAAAAAAAAGAGGCCACTGAGTATCCAAGGAGTTGCCAGGTAGTTACTAATTTGCAAAGAACACATTGAAATACAGATCCTTACTCCCAATTAAATGGCACCTTAATCACCATGCAACAGTTAGCCTCTGCTTTCTCTCTGGTCCCTCAAAATGTTTACTTATGTATACAAAGTAGAACAGTTCCAGCAAAAGAGGTTAGAAAAGATAATCTTGTAACTGGGCACTATCTACAGATAAGAAAGGCAAATTCAAGTTCCTGTTGGCAATCAGGCAGAGTAAGAACTTGAACCTGATTCAACTTGATCTCCTTCCCAAAAATTTCAGTTTCAAGTACACAGAATTTTTTAACAGCAAAAACCCCAACACCTACTTTCAATCAGCTATGTACAAGAATGATACTAATTCTTAAAAAGCTTCTTACCAGCAATAGAACAAGTAGGCGCTCAGACGCCTACAGTAAATCTACTTTGCTAAGTAAGGGGGCAAATAATAAGCTAAAACACAGGACTCCTGGTCATCCACACAACTTCAATCTTAGTTCCGCTCCCTGGCCCTAGTTTAGACTGCTGCAGTTAGTTCCCTCCCAGACAAGTTGACTAGATGGGTGGCTAGACCCAAGCTGCATAGATGTGACCTACTCAGGGACACTTTGCCTCATTCTGACAGCCTCAGCTACTTGAACCAACCCTTGGACTGCTTTTGACTGATAACTACTGAGATAGCCTCAGTGGCAGCCTGAGGTCCGATATGCCTCTCTTCATAGTCTTCTCTAAGAATATTGCAGCAGCCTTTCAGTGAAAGAGAAGCTGAACATTCTGTAATTACCATTACTGATGTGTTTAAAATGTGACTGCTATTGGGAGTTCTGCAATACATAAAAGCTAAATTTAATTCTGTTTGGAACAAAAAAGTGAAATACATAACAACTTTATAACAACCCTTTCTGAAATAACATTTGTGATGCAATTTATATGAGGGTTCATACCAAATAATTCCTCCCCAGAGCAGAGAAAAGACAATGTAGAATACCAGTGATCCCCAGATCATGAAGTGATTTATCCACGTCCAATAGTGTGTATCTAGTGCAAGCTGAAAAAAAACCCAGATGAGATTATATAGTGTTATAACTATCTAGTAGCAACAGAATACTCAGCAGGAGACGAAATAAAATTACACCCTTTGAAAAAATGGAAGGATTCTACACAGAATTAGCTAAAAAACATTGTTCAATTTTGAGCCTAGTTAAGAAGGCACAGATAGCAAAACTTGTATTTAAACTAATTTAAACTAGTATGACAATGTATGGTCATAGAGAGAACCCAATATAAGCAAGCAGCAATCAGAAAACAAGCTCTAAGAAAGTTTCAATGGATAAAATACAGCATGCCTTACCTTCAATGTAACCGTGAATACAAGCACAGTAAACACCAGTGTTCCAAACGTCCAGTTTCCAAACATCTATAAAAAATGGTTCAAAGCAGTTATAGGTAACATTGTACACTTGTTCATTATCAAGAATAAACCTCTTAAAACTATGTATTGCTTTGTATCAGGAACTGACACTTAAGCAACAACACTGAATTCATACATGATCTATCCAGTGCAAATTGTTTTGGTTTCTCACACTTGTGTGTACACACCTCAGACTTCATACAGACAGGAAAAAAACACAATCAATGCACTCAACCTAAAGTTCACAGGAAGTTTCTTAGTAAAAAAGAAGTGTAGCAGTTAACAAATCACTGAGATTTACAAACGAACTGCAAAAATTTCAATCTTCTTGAACATCATCTTTTCTCTATCTCCTTCCTCTGCTGTCCTTGGTGTTCCATGATTTCTTGGAAGTTCAACAGCATGTTATACAGATGAGTAACAGTACAAGAAAGAATGGGATAACCATCAAAGCCATGTAACTACATAAATGTTCTATATACATTTAAAGACAAAATACTTTTGAATTGTGGTTGACTTTCTCCCCACCTGCATCACGAAATAAAAACACTTTAACTTTTCAAGTGGGCAGAAATGATCATTAATGCTGATGGAGGGAAGAACCGGTGGTGAATATGGTCACAGAGGACTGCACGGACTGCTGCAGCTATGAAACAACAAAGTTCAGGATCCAGAGAAACGCTGGGAAAGTAAGCAACAGAACTAGGACACTGTATTTTAGAAGACACTTTGTTTTATTCTGAGCATTTCACCCACAAAAGAGAAGGGCGCCAAGAGAGCTGTATGATTTTGAAAGAGAAAAATGGTGAGATGTCATGAACCATGTTCTGCAGGAAGACATGAATTTTCCGCAGAAAACCCAGCTGGCCAAGCAGAACATTTCTCAATGAACAAGAAGGCAAAATGGGAGCATATAAGAGATGACAATATGTGCAGGTAGCAAATAGGTAGCATAAAAGCATTACCTGGGTACAGAGGAACAAAATCACACAGGCTGAAGGTCAGCTCGAACTAAGATTAGTGAGGGGCGTTGAGGGTCATGAAAAGGATATTTACAGGTATTCTAATTTCAAAGGGAAAATGTAAGTCCACTGAAGGCACTAGTGGAAGGTGTTAAAGAAAATGCTAAAGTATTCAATATTCTGGATATTAAGTCTTCAAGAACAATGCCTGCTCCTTGCATTTAACAGCAAAGCTTGGGCAGGAAAGGAGCAGCCAACAGCGTGGGAGCAACAGGTTAAGGAGCTGTTAAGGAGGGAGAGCAGTGGATGCAATCTATTTTGAATTTAGCAAGGCATTTGACACACTTGACTCAGGCAGTATTCCCATTTGAAAGACAAAGAAGCCCAGGCTGGGTAAATGGAATACTACTTGAGTTGAAAATTGGCTGAACCATCGGACTCAATAGTTTAGTGATCAATGACTTGATGTTTGGTCGGCCGGTGGTAATCAGGGAACGACACCAGGGACTGACACCCCGGCTGATATTGTTGAATATATCTGTCCATCGCCTGGATGGTGACACAGACAGTATCATAAGCAAATTGCCAGGTGGTACAAAAATAGAGAATGGCTGACATAACGAATGGCAGAGCCTCAGTCCAGAGGGACCTCTATTGATCTGAGAAGTGGAATACAGATCTCTTCGGAAGTTCAATAAGGAAAAGTGCAAAGTCTTACACCTATGGAAGTGTAATATATTGGAACTGACTGGCTGCGCAATGGCCCTGCTGAAAAGGAAGTTGCAGTGGGGTTACAGTGGACTCCAGGTTGAATACAAGCCTACACTGTGCGCTCTCTATAAATAAGGGAAACTGCAAACTGAGCTGTATTGGAAGGAACATGGCCACTGAATCAAGAAAGGTTATCACTCCCCTCTGCTCAGCCATAGTGAGGTTGAACCTGGAACACCGTGCCCAGTTTTGGACCCCTCTGTTCAGGAAGGATGTGAAAAAAATTGGAAAGGATCTAGTGGCAGTGAATCAAGATGGTTAGCAGTCTGTAGCTCTCCTGTGAAGAGAGGCTGAAGGACTTATTTAGTTTGGTGGAGTGGAGGTTAAGGAACAACCTAGTAGTTGCCCACAAATATCTGAAGAACAATTACAAAGATGAAGACCTGCAACCGACCTCTCTTCAGCAACAAGAAAAATTCTGCTTAGGTACTATAAGAAATTTTTTCACCATGAAGACAGAAAAACATTGGAAGAGGTTGACCACAAAGGTTACCAAATCTCCATCCTCAGGGATATTCTAGACAAAGTCTTGAGCAACTGCACAAAGCAAGGAGTTGAACTGGATCACCTCCAGGGTCCCTTTCCATCTACATTATTCTATATGAGCTTACACAATATTAGATGACGGGGGATCCACATGGGCAAATGATCACACAAATATGCTGCCATGGAAAAAACTCTGAATGGACACCACAGCCAGCCACAAGACAGCTATCTGTAGTAAACTAGGCTGAGATAATCTGATCAAGCGGGAAGAGCAAACCATTTTAGAAAAATAAACAAATCACTGGCTGAAAGATGCATTATTCAATTTCATTATTTTAAAACTATTATTATTATTATTTTAAAATTACTCAATTTGTGACCAAGTGTACAGACACAAGATGAAGTGCAGAAAAGCTTCAGCATTTTGACCTGACTTTTACTTTGGTATCTAATACGATAATTGAATAGGGTCATGCCCTTGCTGCAGTATTTTGTGGGCCCTAAAAAAAACATTAAAAAATCAGTGCAGTTAAAACAGTACAGAAATCTGGTTTAGGAACTTTAAATTATGCAAACGTTTATCAACTTTCTTCTTGCAGTTACATTTTTATAGTATTCTCATGTCATATCTGGCATCTCCTGGAGAGTCCAGTGTCAGTCTAAGTTTCTGCATACTGAACAGATGTGTCTGTATTTCCAGTAAAAGCTGCTAGATTAAATAAAAAAGTTTAAACAACCTTCCCCCTATCTCTGTTTGTCAGGCTAGATAGAAAGCATCAGGCTGCAACTAAACCCTTCACCTACCCAGCTTTTTGGCTCAGAAAACAGGTCATAGCACAGGGACACCAGACTCCATAAGGCTGCTAATTTGGCACAGAGAAAGGTAAGCAGAACAACATGGGATGGTGTGACTTACAAAACCTCACAATGTATTTTCAGCACTATCTCAAGATACTACTCATGTCTTCAGGGTGTGAATCATTCTTTTGTAAGTCTGTTTGTTAACATCTAGTTTATTAAATATTTTTCTATGCTCTGCTCCCAGCCTATCCAAGACTTCCGCCCTCCTCCTGCAACTGTAGTTGTTTTATCTTCCATGTTCCTATGTAATCCACTCCGCATCAAATGTTAAAATAAAAAAAATCACACAGGAAATACAGTTTATTATATGGGTAAACTAAGATGACACTTACAATCTGCAATCACTTCTACTGTGCCTTCTTTTCTTCTTACCTTCCTTGTGTAGTTGGTCTCTGACTACATGTTTTTACAACACCAATCATGTCATATCCAAAGTGGAACACCACACACAAAGTAATATCACAAATTAATAACAATTAAAAAGAGATAAATCTTTGGCATCTTAGTTTTGTTTACCAGAAAATAGTTGAGGCAGGCATTATGAAGTAAGTCTCAGTGATTAAAAGTACACTTTTCCGTTATTCTAGTAATATCACTCTACAGCATGCAAACAGTTTCAAACAAACTTCTAAACACTGAAAAACATCCTGAGGGGATTATGTTTGGAAGCAACCTTAATGGTAAGTAAATTTTAGTCTGACACAGGCATCAATCTAAGTAAAAGACATTGACTTTCTTCAATTTTTACTAGTTTCACAAAAATGGTGATTAAATAATTTCTGGACAGAAAGAAGAATTAAAAATTTTTGCTTCAGAGCCCATTTTAACAATTTGGAACCTAACTTGAATCATCTCATATCACTGATGGTATTAGTGCTACCTTCAGCCCTTTTATCCCCTTTCCTGGTTTCTACCTTTTCTCTGTTCCATAATAGCATATTCTTGTGGCAAACCCTTCAAATATTCAAATCTTTCATTGACTTTTTTTCCAGACGTGAGCATAATTTAAATACTTGGAAATAAGCATCAACACCAACTAGCATTCATGTATGTATGAACTCATACGTATCTCTGACTATTCCAGAACACGAACACTTTCAAGCCTTTACATCCAAAATTGCAACTCAAAATCTGGAAGTTTTACATAGGCAAGCATGCATGCTGAATGATGATGAATCTTCTAACCCACTCTGACACTCAAGAGTCAGAATGTCTCATCAAGCAATACATTTTATCGTAAAATATTAACATGGGTATCTAGTTGTAGACACACACATTCAAAATTTGGAAATTAGGCACTAGTCTGGCTTTAGAGCTTTATCAAGTAGAATTTGTTTTAATGTCTGCAACAGAAGTAGACTAAAATTTCAAAAAGGAACCCAATCAGAATATTTCCATTACAAACCATTTACAAAATGTGTACAGGTATGAGAAGTCTAATTTTCAGAACTATAAATATAAGCTGATGAGGAGTTTTGAACATCTAACAGAGAACATAACGGTACCAGAAAAGGAAGTGCTGCAGTCTACAGTTACGTCTAATGGAAATTCATTCTGTCCTTAGAAAAGCTCTTTCCAACAAGTGTTCTCTCACACACTAGAAGTTCATTTTCCTGATAGATATTGTAAAGATGGTATTTAATGGTATTTGAATATTGCATTTCTAGCAAACGTGCATGTTACATATAGACAATAAAATTGTGCCCACTTTATTTTTTCTTACTTTGAGGGTCTTTTCTAAAGCGCTTTATAGCATAAGCTGTAATAACTTTTCTATAACAGAGAGAGTCAGCAACAAAATGTAGGTTACAGAAAAGCATAGAACAAAATAACAAAACGCAAGGAAGCAAAAACCCTGCTTATTTTTTACAGTTCATGGCTCTTTACCACATCTCATATTCCTTAATATACCTTAAATTCTAAATAAGTTCTTTGTATTTTAAGTACTTATAAAGTAGCAATAAGGAACATTTCTATCTATACGTTTAAGTGACATTTTGAATTAATTATAGCGAATATTTAACTGCTCTTTAACAGTTTAATTAAAGAACAGTGAAAGATGAAATGGGTATCATGACAAATCCACAATAGTCTTACCATGTGAGTGCTGGTTGTCATTAGCTGAGGATAGGAAGAGAAGCAAGTAGCAAAAAGAAAAAAAGCACACAAATAAAATAGACCAAAATATCAATGGGTAAAATAAATAAAATGCAAAAGTTCTTAAAATTTGCATTCATGTGACTGCAAAGCGAGTAGAGACAGATTATTTTAAGCTGCATATGTAAAAAAATAACTAAAATACTAAAAAGCTTGTTATATTTCAGCTCTTTTATGATCATTCATAACTACTCTACCAACAGTCTTTTGATATGTTAATCAGATATTCATCAGATGCATGATAGGCATGAAACAGAAGAGTTACTATGTAAATCCTGAAGCAATACTTTCTCCTAAATTCCATCTAGTCCTATGCCTCTCTTTACTACTACACATAATTCCTATTGCATAGCTCAGACTTTGCCAAACAGGTAACCCATCTGTCTCACCATAACTCATAAAACAGTTAGAATCTCTGCTGTAAATCTGAAGAAAACAATTACAACTATGTTCATATTACACTTGACGTTAAAATAATGACCTTTGATTGACTGACCAAATCCAACACTAACCTGTCCATTGCTGGTCACAATTGTGTTGTCAAACAAGAAATAGGCACCAAAGAAAAATACCACAGCATCAAACACTCCTAGGAATGTCCAATAAATAAATGCACGCCAGCGCAGCAAAGCATTCTTGGCAACATCTCTGTGTAAAACAAGATATATGCATTCATTATCAGCATGTTGAAAAAACCTAGACAAATGTTGTCACTCATATTGGTTTTTGAAGGAAAAACAATTAAGAGATTGCATGCAAAACCACTGTATTTCCACACGGCAACTCTCTACCACTTCACATCCAAATCCTTCCTGAACATCTCCTCTTTATTTTTTTTAAATTTAATTTTTACTAAATCCTTTTAACTGCTGCCTGTAATTCTGCCTATTTCAACCATATGGTAAATTCTCCTGTGCTGCAAGCATTTACTTTTCAAACTTTTTACAGAAGGTACTTTTCCAGTATTTGGCTTTGCATGTGATGATCCACTGTAGATTTTAAAAGGTAACACTAGAGGTCTCTCGAGACTTTGCTTTATTTCCCATTGGGTACTTTAATACAGAATATTGCAACAAAATAAGATATTAATTTTATATGGAACATGCAAAACAAGGATTTTGCAGCTGAGTTGAAGCTTTAGGTTAAATTCAATTTCTTGAATGTTTTCCCACAAAAAATACAGAGATTGGTCAACAATAGAACTGTTCACTAGCATGCATTTTCTTATTACAGAAAAATTTAAATATTACAACTTTAGTTCTTGCACACAGAATTAGTATGTACCAACTTGGCATACATCATAAACCACATCAGAGTAAATCAGAACACAGTTAAATTAAATCTCTGAATTAAAGAAACACTACCAACCAATATTTTCACCGTATGCACTTTAAAACCTGTCTGATGAACATATGAAGTCTTTTGTCCCCACAGATTGCACACATACAGTGCAAAACCCTAAGTGGCTAACAGTAGCCTCATCTAGCCTAGAACAACTGCACTTTTGCCCTAAACACCTTAGCAATAGACTGCTAGATATGAAAACCCAAATGTTTCTGACCTACTAACCTCTGCTAGCTTTCAAAAACCAAAAAAGGTCTTCTGAATGACCATTTCTAACTTGAAAACATTTAAAATATAGACAAGAAAAATAAAAATGGGGGCTGGGGGTAGGTTTCAACAGTAATATCTTGTATTCCTCTTCAATTTCATAGGTAAAAACATATCACTGCATTGATTAACCTTTGAGCATCTAGTATTACCTCTCTCAAATCTCAAATTATCTACTGTCACCACTCTCTGAAATGTACTGGTTTTGCAGCTACAAGAATCAAAACTGGACACTGTTCCTAATTTAGATGGCCACATGCAGTTAATGAGCAAGAACTGTATTTCAAATGGCTAAGAATCTAAACCAGTAACAATTCCAATGTCCAGCAGTGAGTCAACAATATGCAGAGGACAATGTTGGACACCACACAGAATGCATCCTATGATACAACACTCTTTTCTTTCAGAATAGAACACGTACACAGAAGAAACAGTATGTTTTCTCTTTTAAAATTCTTCAGTTCCACATGGCTGGAGGAAATAGAAAGTACTAAAATAAATCATATTTTGATTTGCAGAACAGTAATTTCTATTTTGCTCTCACTCACTAATGAATGGTGGCAAATGAATGGTAGGGACTGCAGTATGTAAATATACATGTGTATCTATTATAGTTTACAGACTGTGCATATAGTCTTCAACCTGTGTGTTGCAGTGTATCTGATGTTGTACTGTAACCTTGGAGTACAGAAATCCTGAGGACTTTGATTATAACAGAGGTAGATCTCACAATTGAACAGTCAAACTTTGGGGCACAATGTATTAATTTTACCTGTATAGGGAAGGCTCTCTCTTGAGTGTGTCTGCACTGACATGTTGTTCCATTAGACCATACAAGAGGATAGGAAGGGAAGTGAAGCTGATATTGTACAGTGTTAGATATGCAGTATCGTATAAAGTCTGTAGATGGAAAAGAATTACATGAGTTACTTTTAATTTTAAAACATGATCCACTGCATGGCACTTGATTTAAACTGAATAAGTCAACTTCTTCAGGAAAAAACAAAACTATATCCTTTCAGAATGGAGGCAAATATTCCTGAACAGGGCTAACTGATGTGAGACACAACTCTGCACTTGTACCCCATTCATCTGGAGGACAAAAGCTCAGCTAAAAGAACAATTTAGTGGTCTGGTCCACATATTGGCCCCTCATATCGTTTCAATGTTTCAACTCCAAACTACCCAAACTGAACAACAGCAGATTCCTCTAGAGGCAGAAATTCCTCTGGCACATCCACACACACCCTGCCCCCCCTTTTATCTCTTCCATGTCTATATAACATGAAGACATGCAGGGAGGAAGGGGGAGTGCTACGGAGGTACTTCCCCTGTGGATGACAGCAATGTGCTGTACAAAGAAACACCCCAACATGCCTTTGATTCTTCTCCCTGCTAAATTATTTTTCCAGGTATGTACCATCACTGCGACTAGCCCTCAAACTTACCAAATCACCCAATAAAAAGGGTTGTTTATTTCCCAAAACCTATTTGGTGCTCATTTATGCCATAAAAATTGCTGTCAAAACCCCCTTTTTGATTCAGAATTATATTTAGCACTTTAAGGAACAGGAATTTAAAGTAAATTTTCATCAACACATGATTTTACATCTAAATCCTAATAATGCTTGATAAAAACCTATGAAGTTTTCAGCGGTCACTTGAAATTAAAACCAATACAGAAAAAAATAATAGTTCTGTCATTTTTACTCCTCCTGGAGCTTTCTTTTGAGACATTCCACAAATTCAAACCAACGGTACTATTTTCTCCCAATTAAATCCTCCATTTATCCAATTTAATCCTGAAAACTTAATCCTCTCTTTGTCCAAGTCCAGTCATTCATTCCTTTGTCTTTTGCTCCCTCCTTCAGAAGAAAGAAGAGGTACATTTTTCTGCACAAATCAGACGAGAGCAAGGGGGAAAAATAAATAAACAAAAATTTATAAAGGAGAAAACTGGATCCTTTCCTGAATGATGGCACTTTTCTGGTGAGCAGCAGTTCACTTTTCCTCTTTCTTTCACTTTTTCCTCATTCTTTCAGTGTTTATTTTTTCTTTTCACCTAACTGAATGACGCTATTTGTCTGAATTTTGCAATTCATACCTGTACATGCCAGAGACGACTAGTTTATACTTCCATTTTCATTCCGAATTCTAAAAATGAACAACTAGTTCAATCACTTATCTTTCAGGATTGCCTCTGTCCATGTTCCATAAGCTTAGACCTAACAGATTCTACATTTCCCACAGAATTCTCACTTTGCATTGCCATTTCCAGATTTTGGTTTCCTGTGTTCTTTGACTTCGAAAATGACATTGCTTTCATATTTCCTAAAATTAATTTCTGTAACTTAACTGCAATTGCCACTGAAAACTTCATAAATGGCAAGCGATGCTCTTCTTTTTACAATCTGTAAACTAACCCAGAAAATTTCTCAGCTGAACAGTCATAGTGTTAAAGGATCCACTTTTTTAAAAACATGCCGAAGAGAAAAACATGTCAGTGAAGGAAAAAGAACAACTAACCTGTTGTGAAAACCCACAGAAGAACTGATATAAAAACTGAGGAAAAATGAAGCAGACATTCTGAAACACAAAGTGACACAGTTGTCAAGTGAAATATAAGCACTAATTTATATGCCGTACAATGCTATAACTATGTATACCATAGTATACCATAGTTTTGTAACACTAGTAATAGTAAACACTGCAGGAACAGTGCAAAGATCTGCATACATTAAACATCAACATTCTCATCTTACAGTAGTACTGTTAAGAAAAATACTTAAAATATTTTGAAGGCAAACTTGTAAGACTACAGTTTCAAAATTCAAGGCAAATGAATTTTGTGATCCAGAAGCACAGTTCGGTTAAGGCAAGGCAAAGCAAGGCAAATAAGGCATAATCCACAATAGGACACTAACTGTGATAAGGAAGCATGGACACACCGGTTAGCATGATTCCCAGCAAAGTAATTTTAAGATGTTTCTGGCCATGACCCCAAAATTCATCCTCCTCTAACTACACATACAGTTAAACACTAAGACCTTGAATTATCTTCTGAAGGTTCCTTTCTATAATCTTTCACTGCTTACTGAAAGAACTTTGATTGGATCCCAACATCTAGACATAACAAAACTGCCTGAAGAGGGGGATGAACATTATAAACCTTCTCCACCTACACTAGCCCAATGAATTTAGAAACTAATATAAATGAAGTTATGCTAAGTTCTTAAATACTATTTCCATCCTGATTTTAAAAGCACTGTAGAGAGAACCCAGAAGGTACTGAAAACAAGTAGAACAGTCTCTGTTGGAATTTGTAAGAGAGGGGGAAAAAAAAGGCAAGGCAAATTTTGCTTTTAAACATACCGTAGATTACAAAATATATAAAAGCTATTTCACTTCATGGAAAAATAATAATGCCATTTCAGCTTTGCATCTGGCACTCGACAACATCTCTTTATGGAATTATTGCTTTTTTGTACCATTGACTGTGCAAACTGTATATAGTTAGATATTAACATGTAAGTTTTAGAGATTTATGTAATTAGAATAAGCATTCTCCTACCTTATAAAAGAAGTATTGCACAAGTTCAGATATCCTAACATAATAAAAATGCCCATGAACAAGCAACATTTTTTTCAAATGTTTAAATTTAGGTATTGCATAGTCACTGTTTCTCGCTGCTTGACGACCTTCTTTACCAATGATTCCTTTAGAAAAAAAAAGTGATGAAGCTATTTAATAACTGAAGAACTATTTCAAAGATACAATTATTTGTAAAATTATATAATAATGCTATGATGTTGATCTGATAAGAGATCACCACTGTACCTCATAAAATTCCTGGGGCAAATTCACTAAAAGTTGTCTATAAAATGCATAACCTGATCCTTTGAGACTGTCTGTTTTTAAGAAGTAAATATTTTTTGTCATTTCATTTGAACTAATACTCTAAAAAGAACACTTACCTATTCCAACATGTGCTTCTAGAATCATACTGACATCGTTTGCTCCATCACCAATTGCTAATGTGATAGGATGCTCCTTTGATAATTTAATCAATTTTACAATCTGGGAAAAAAAAAAGTGTTAAAACCTCTTGTATGTAATGGTTTGCTTATTTTGCATGAGTGAACAATTAATTAAAAATTACCAACATAGTTATATAAGAAATTCTGTGAAAGGACACAAAAACAATATTACCCAATGCAACTACTATGCATAAAGATCACAGTAATTTCTTCATATTAAAAGTATTTGCTCCAAATATAAAAGAAAATTTTTCAAATCCTTCCGAACTATTTTGACAGAGATGGATAAGAGGAAGGAAGAGCAGAAGAAAGGAAGATGTTGAGATTGCTTAAAGCTGTGTAAGTACAATAATAAATTAAATGGGTTCCAGAAACAGAGTGTACAATTTCAATGAAATCCTGAAACTAAAGACTGAAAGATTCTGCTTCCTTAACTCTGCTGAAATTTTTTCTTACTATTTAAGAAAAGGCAATAGAAGTCTGTATACATCTAAACACTGTTGACACATAAACTATCCAAAAATTTGACTTCAAATCTCTCAATTACAAATGATTGCTTCTATAAATTTGGTACTGAGTCAGCTGCAACTAAAAACTTCTACAAACTTCCAGACAGTTTAAAAAGTGCTGGCTAAATACATTTGTTAAAATGAATAAGGGCTACACATGCTGTACCTGAGCACTGAGAAAAGGACATGACAGTTTGAAAGGAAAAGTGTATATTCCAATGTTTGTTTCCTTTAAAAGTTTTTCAGCCATATTGAGATGTGTCAGTAACGGAAGGACATGTTTTTACTTGATACAAACTAGTATACAACAGTCAAGAAGTACTTAAAAGTGATAATGCACACATTTTTCTGTCTGGATTCTTCTTTCTTGGCTTCCCACTTATGTTAAAAATAGAGATGAAGTATCACTCTACAGTAATAAATAATGCAGGTTCTTGTAGTATCAACAGATAGTAGACTATTCAAAGCTTGTTAGGTTAAAAAGGAAGCAATTAGTTCAGTTAATTAAATATGTTCATTTATCAGCACGTACCAACCATAAAATTTGCACAATATATACATAAATCAAATTCAGGTGCACAGCTGGGTGCCATTTTAGCATACCATTATCTAAATTGCTTGCCAGTAGAAAATTTCCCCCTCCCTTTTTCTTTTTAAATTTTTCCATTATAGAAGATACAAAAGTGAATGGTAGAATTTCAAGTTACCATAGAAAGTCATACAGAATACTAAATTTCAATATTTATATATGTGCACAGCTAACAAACAAATATGAATGAAATACAAACCTGTGCTTTTTGTAGAGGTGCCATTCGACAGCATAATACTGCACTGCAGTTCCTGCAAATTTCAAGAAAGAGCTCTCTGTAGTTACCAGAGCTCCCATCTTGTCTTGGTTTCATTATTAATGATAAAGCTGCTCCATCAATAATTAAACCATAATCTTGCATATCAGTTGAAAGTCTGTCCAGGAATAAAATATAAACTAAGAGTCACTGTAAAATTCTCAGACATATTTTAAATTTTGCAATAGTTCTTTTCTGAAAATTAATTAATGAATAATGACTATGGAATACTGCAAAATTAATAGCTTCTAAACGAAATTCCTTGTTTAGGACTGCTATTTATGACATTTCAAAGTTCTAGATTATGTTGAAAATATTCAGTGCTTCACCAGTTTAAAGACAAAAATCTGATACCTCAGTGACTCCACCAGCGAGTATGAGTGTATAATTAATGACATTTCAGTTTGGTCTGAAAGGGCTCCAAGAACTGCAGTGAGGTAAACCGAGTTGCAGGAATAAAGCTAATTTTGTGGAACATTCCATAATATAGAGAAAAAAAGTTAAAGTGAAAGGCCTTTGGTACTCTTGAAACCTACTTTGATGAGGAAAATGATTTTATTTTTCCAAGCGTCTACATTTAAGGAGGTAAACCATACTTTGAAGGAAATGCCTAAGAGAGATTTGTTGGCCTGGAGAGATAAGGCCACTGTCTACATTTACAGTATATATACTTTGCGTTTAGTGTGGTGGCTAAGTCCGATAGAAGTATACCTGTAATTATAATATTAAAATATAATAATTATATATGCTATCTATAATACTACCATATATTATTACATATCTGAATCTATTACTGGTACACCTGCAATAATCTGGGCATTGCCAGAAGTGTAACCGTGGTCACATGAAGCAGTTTACCACAATAACATACACTGAACAATGGGGGAAGACGGTCTGCACTGCAAGAGCAGTTTTCTGTGGCATCCAAACTAGTTATTTCAGAGCACCCTTGCGTTTGCCTGCGTTACACAGCAGCCTCAGGCTCCAGCTCAGCTGTATAAACACACACGGAGGTTTATTTGTGCTCTAGTTTCAGTGCTCCAAGGTTATACTACTGTGCATGGGCTTTCAACAAACGTGGTTTCAACCACAACCAATCTTTCTGAGGAAAACGCCATATTTATCGATATTAGTGTATTTTGAGTATCTCCGTCTTCACTACTAGAACACCAGCTATTTTTTTACAAACAATAAGAAGTACTGTAAAGTATATTTAGTAATGGTTGAGATATTTTCAGTACTTTGTTACCATTGGCACAAATAGGGCAACACCATTAGTATACAATGATATCAGTCAAAAATGTATTATTATGACATTCGTGTTTGACGTATTATAGTGAAAGATTTTCAGTCTGAATTTGAACATCCAGACAGAATCCTGCTATTACTGTCTTAACATATTCTCCAACTCTGGAGTCAAAGACAAAAAATTCTAGTGAGTCTTAATGTATAGAAAATAGGCATTGCACAAAAAGTGAAACAAACATGTTTAAACATACCTTGTAAGGCCTGTGGGACTTAAGCTAAACGTGGTACAGATGACATAGAGAAATATGATTTATTTAACTGAATATACAAACATTCTCAATTAGACCAATGGGGTTTAAAGTGTAAGGAGAGCTAAGAAAAATGCTCTGGCCCAGAGTTTCAAGCTGTAAGGCTAAGAGAAACTCTCTGCTAAAATAATATCACAAATGCTTGTTAAATTGTTGTTCCTTTACTACAAATTTATTAAAAATGCTTATAAAATGTACTTGCTAGCTGGTTTCATATTTGAAAGAAAAACAATTCAAATACGCACCACTATGTCCAGAAGACCAGTAACTTCTTTTCTATACATCTTAAGATGACAGAAATGTTTTAAAATGCAATTCTTAGGTTTTTACAGTGGAAAAAAAAGAGCAAGTAATGTGTACCAGCTACCAAGATTCAAATAAGTAGCCTAATTTACTACCTGTATGAGGCATAATTTACATTATACCTGTTTTTTTGCTTTTTAATGCCATTTTCTGTCTTATTCCATGTTATTTTTCACTTCTGTATACATGATACCTATCAACCTACGGATATTCAAAACACACAGGAGTCAATGATTTCTTTATAATTTAGGGCACTTTTAGGTATTTTTATGCACACCAAAAGATTTGGTACTATGCTGTTGCCTGCCACCTGTCTGTAAATACAGCATAATCTTCCCTAGAAAGAGAGCCATATATTGCTGCCCTCTGTGGCCTTGGTCTTATCAAGAAAGTCACATCACATACTAACTCTGATTACAGGAATATAACATATCTGCTTCCTTTGTAAAAGTTAGAAACATTATTTCGCTTTACAATCATTTTTTTGAAGAGTAAATATTTTTGCAGTGGAAAAATATATAATTACAATGTTGTTTATGATTTTTCTTTTAACGGTTAAAGCAGTACCAGAAATGAGATAAAGACCCACGACTGTGAGAATTTAAACTTATGTGAAACAAACTTATACTTAACTGCCATACAATAATTCATACTTTAACAGAAACTGAAACAGTATGTTGATGCTCTTAAGGTCAAAGATCAATCATTTAACTGTTTATGAAACGCACAGAAGCCCATTCCTGGCTTGAAAATTCAACTTTTTCCTTACCCTGAGAAAGTATCCCTGGTTAAACTGCCACTGTGTCTTAGGACAGTTTTGCTTAGGTCAAAAAGCACATCGTGTAAACTCTGTTCCTCAATTTTCTTTGTGGTTAGCTCAAGTATTTGTGTATTTCTCCGGAAGAGTTTGCAAGCATAGCAAGTAGCTGCAGCAGTCTCCATTTTGTCTCCCGTCAGAACCCAAACTTTAATTCCAGCTTTCTGGAGTGCTTCAATAGTGTCAGCAGCTTTTTCTTGTAGTCTGTGGAAGTCAATTGACAACATATATTGACAGATTGCTTGTAAATTAGAAATTCAGACACCCTTATTGAAAGGTTTCCATAACCAAAGAAAAAATATCAATAAAAGTTATCAGATCTAAGAGTTTTCCTCAAGGTGTGAATCTAAAAACGTTTAGGGGAATAGTGCATTATAAATAATTAGTTTTGACACTTTCAAAGTGCTCAAAGTTTCACCTTTCATTTATATAGCCTAAAAGACAAGATGCTTCATTCCCCAGAGAAGTACTTCAATTAAAACATTTTCAGTGCTCTCAGCTAATGACATCAAACAGCCAAGTACTGCTGAGTTATTAAAGTTACCTCCCAGTTTTAACAGACAGTTTTTAAATTTTTTTGATACCTAAAGATTCTTCCTTCATTTCCTCAAAACCCATTTTGTAGTTCTTTCCTCTGTAACTTTTTTCCTACAATTTGTTCAATAAGGTACTACATGAACCGCATGTAAATGGCTTGGATATACTGATTTTTGTATACTTAACTATTGTTACTAGCTTATTAAATTTTAAAGTTACCATGTGTAACTTCAGCAGGCTAAGGGTACGGAAATGATTCAAATAAAGGGTTTTTCAAATAAATCTCTAATCCAGAAAAAAGAGTTACAAGAAGAGTCTTCAACTACTTTGGTAACAGCACTAAACATAAGAAACTAAGAAATGTACTAACCGATCTTCAACAGCTGTAGCACCAAGTAAAATAAAATCTCTTTCTATCTTCTCATACACTTCAGCCAATTTCTTTTCCCGGTCCTGGAGGGCCAACTTTGCACTCTGAAGCAGCTTCTGTGCATTGCTATATTCTTCTGCGGTGAGCTTCTTATATGCAACACACAATGTTCGCAGTCCCTCCTAAAGAACATAATCAAAAGAAACAAAATGCTTCTTAGAAGATTCTTCTTAGACTTCTTGCTGGTGCGTATGCTGGAATATTTGAAAAGTTGGAATGATTTTACTATTAACATGAAGAGTCCCACTACTCACTTTTATAGTGAAGTGAGTAGATTATAGAATAGTACAGTACAGAATAGACTAGAACATGGGCCAGCTTGATTCTGTGCTGCCCTGGAAGCAGCTGCAACCTATGGGACAAACCTCAGTCATCCAGAAGAGCAACAACTCAGCCACCCAACTGCATGTATAAGATTACCAGGGAAAGGTTTCCTTCCCTATGTATATATTTAGGCAGCCTGAGTCAGAATAAATAACAATAATATAAATAGTAGCTCTGCAGAGTCTGATTTTCATGCTGTGTTGCAGCAGAGACAGGGACAAAACATCACAGAGAGTATTGAAAGTGAAAATCCAACAGTGCCATTTCAAATCAAGCGTGGGTGTTTCAGACTGGATCAGACTTCTGGACTGTGTGATGAATAAGAAAGGGAGTATATAGACTTTGTAAGGTGGGAAAAAGCTGTTATAACACAGAAAGGAAGTTTTGCCACCTCAAGTATATTGCCTCTCACAACACTTAACCCTCATAAAACTTTAATTCAGCACGTCTTTGTATAGTTACTTATTACCTATCCAAGAAGGCAAAGTATTAAAATATGTCCCTGACCCTTGCTATTGAGAAGGGCAGGCGTCAGGTGGCTGCCTGTATCTTCTTTCAGGAGCTTCTGTATGTAGGAGCCAGACCTATTTCCAATTATCCAGGATGAAGAAATAGCTGTTGGTCTGGACTTCCCTCTTGACAGACACTGGATGGATATGACATGTAAATACTTATTTCAGTTTCATTAGCCTCCTTCAATTGTAATTATCAGACCGCTGTTTCACATAGTAAAGCTTCGCAAAGCACTTTGGCAAATAGTTTTGAAGTTTCCCTTCAAAACAAAAGGTGGTTACACTGCTTTTCTCAGACCTGTAATAATACTTTGTTTTCAGTTTGAGTACTGGATGCCAGCAAATTTTATCCTATTTATAAAACTGGCAGTCATATTCCATTGCAATGGGTTCTGCATATTTTTTGACAGAGCAAAATTCAGTATTTTACAACTCTGAATACTAACCTTTAGGTAAAATCAAGTTCTCAATTTCTTTTAAAGGTGCTCAGGCCGTTCACAGCTCATTTTTAGCAAGCAAAAGTGTTAAGTATAAGGATGATCATTGCACTGTTTCCCCACAAGAAGTGCATTCATCGCTACACTGTGCTCTAATGGATTTTCTCTCTTAAGAGCTTGTAAAGCAATCAAAGGCAGCAAATCACAATTGCTAATTCTGGGGACTGAAAGCAGGGATGAAATTTTCAGTGAAGTTTTTCACTTTTATTTCATTCAGTAATTAATTCAAACCACACAGTGCCATATAAAAAGCTAACTGATATAACATACAGCTGGTATATCTAATGCACTCATATCTCACCACATCTGCCATTTGGAAGATGACATGGAAGACAGAATTAAACAAGGGAGTAACACAGACTGCTACCCATACAGCCTGTGTGCACTTTGGCATAGAATAACCTCTGTGCCTTGGAGGACAAATCTGTTAACAGATCAAGCAGGAGGTCAGAACAATTAAATTTTTTTTGGCAATTATATCCCATGAACAGATCAATAAAATGGAATCTTACCACTGCATTGCGTTCAACTCTGGATCGTATTTGTTCAATTTTGCCTTCTTTAACTCTAGGAAATATGGAAGAATCTGCTCCCTTACAAAACAGAAATATATCACCTAAAAGAGACAGCACATGGAATTCAAAATGGCCAAATATATCTTTCTTAAAAAAAACAGTCTTCAAAAAGATTTCTTCCAACTTTTTTAAAACATTTGAACTCACACAGGTACCCAGTCCCCTTTTTTATAAAGGCAGGTACAGAAACTGTGCTTAATGCTTAATTCTTTGATGTCAGCCATAAATTCAAGGGAAACAAAAACCTCTAAGAAGCAATAAAATGTGACAGCCCTACCTGTTGAAGATTTAACAATTACACTCATTCGCCGTCTCACAGAATCAAAACTCAAAACCTCCAATAATTCAAACCTGAAACAAACAGAATATTTTTTAAACAACTTGGCTTATCCAGATACCTAAACTGGTTATTATGACTTCAAGCATATCAAATAAAACATGACTTCTAACATGGAAAATTATGTTGAGTATTAAGGAATATGGAGCTAGTACAGAAAGAAACAGGTCACAAAAAAATAAATAGGGGAGGCCCTCAGCTCCTAATTACTTGAAACAGAATTTGTCTGCATGACGTTCCTAAGTAGCTTTGGATGTATAGTCAATATAATTTATTTAAGCAGAAGACTAGAAACTTTGCAGTAGAGAACTATACTGCTTATAAAGTAAGTAAATTCCTACCTATAATACCCAGAGATAGCCTTAGAAATTGAAATGTGTAGGTGTTCACACAGAAGTCTTTATTTAATATTTTTATAATTAAGACTATTTCTATGTCCCAAAAGCGCCCACCTAATTTCATGAATCTTGCTCAAGTGTTGACTGAGAAGTTCTTCAAGTCAAAAAACCATTTCTTTTTACTGGTTTTATGTTTTCCATTGTTTTTATTATTTGATTTTATCCCATGTTCCTTTCCTTTCTAGAAGGAAAAATGAACACAAGCTCCTGTTGTACTGTTTCTGTATAATTCATTACTCTATATACTTCTATCATTTACTCTCTTACTTATTTCCTTTTATCTGAGAGACACCCTTTTTTGAGCACAAACATAAGCATCCCAATCATTAATCCCAATCTCTTCAGGATTCGTATTTGTTAATGTTTCGCTTATAAAACAGATCTGCTTATTTATTAGATTGTTCAGTTCTAAGTCCTTACAACAGCATGGAATTCAAACTTCTGCAAGGCCACAGTGTTTATTTCATTAAAAGTTGCAACAGACTCTAAGAAGGAGCTGGATCAGGCCTATGTCTACAAACTGTGATGCATTTTGGAGAAAATTCCTAATAATTATAGCGCTTTCATAAATCACCAAATTATACTGACTCCAATTCTTATGAGTTGAGACACAAAAGTTTGAAGTAGCATTCGAGAAAAATCCTCCATATTCCCCTTAAACGGATAAAAAAACCAGCAGGGTTCCTGTACTCATGTCTGAGAGTCCCTGTGTAGTTAGCAGAGTACACATTCAGATACACAATAGACTTAACCAGGAGGCATCTACAGAAGTGCAAGGTAACATTTTCAAAAGTATGTACGTCCCATTGAACAACTGTACTGCTTATATCTTATTGAAAATTTTCCTCATTTTATGGTCTTACCTGTCAAATGAAAATAACATAAAAAACAGTACCTGTTTTAAATTTTCTTTGAACCAGCTATAGAAATTTATTCTACATGTGTTACCCCTCCTATAAATTATACAGATTATTTGTGAACAACAAATGTCGTACATACAATTTTCTGGGAAAAAAAAAATTATTTACCATATAACAAAGGAAAACTACTCATAGTTCCTAAAACTATTAGGAACTATTAGATTAAGTCATGAACCACTACATCACACTTTAGCTGTTATATTAATATTTTGCATTGCATATACTGTCAAACTACGAGACTAAACAAAAATATAGAACTACAGGGTCTATTTAAAATCATAAATAGTAAATATTTTTTTTTTACTAAAATGTACAATTTCTGAATTTTCTGAATTAAAAATTAATGTAGAGGGAAAGAATGATTTAATTAACACATCTATAAAAATTCCTCATCAGTCCATTTTGTTATATTTTTAACTACTCACTTCTCTATGTTATTTTCCCGATTTAAGATCTCCATAAAATTGTCCTTCAGCCTTAGATAGGTGTAACCAAGTCTGCAAAAAGAAACACACATCAAGAGAATGAATACAACAAATATATAATTATCCGGTTTAAGCATGTCTTAAGGATTTAAGACTGATCTTATCTTCTGAAAAAAAACCCAAACCAAAACAAAATCCAAACTGTTTTTATTTGATTTATGAATATGAATAATCATGATCGTACGTTAAGAGAATTGTCATCTCTAGATGACTCAGCGTTTGCTATTAGGATTACTGTGCCCAAAACAATTTTCAACTTCAATGATTAGGCTCTCCAGATTAAAAAAGTATAATACCTAATTATACACATACCTCTGTATTCCCTCAACTAAAGCAACTTCATCAGGTGATGATGATATATATATACAAGATCTTCTTGAGAGCTGGCTTTTCTTCAATCCATCTACGCTGTCATCATCTTTTACCTGAACTGTGTGGCAAAGACAAAGAGCTCGGAAAAATAGTTCCTCTCTCTCCTAAAAAATAAAAGAAATGGTTGTCACTATGTGTTATCAATTTCAAGTGTTCCTTTGAAAACTCTTTTTTTTTTTTGGAAGGTTGGCAGTGTCACTGATTACAACTGTATTATCAGGTAAAGACAGTGTCACAGGGGAGCCTTTTTTAGGGGGAGCCAAGTCTTTCCCAGTGGTAACCACACAGCTGCCAGTACCATGCAAGTCAAGCCACGGATGCCCAAAAAAGATTGTGCATCTTTTGCCTCCTCTGAGTTCCCAGATGTGGCTAAAGGATTTTTTCTTTACTTTTGTTTAAACCTTAATGACCTGTATTAAATACTAGCCAAGGAAAAATTTTAGGAGTCCTGAATCCAGACAGAGGGACACAGCACCTGGAGCACAAGTGTTTACAGATTTCAATTTCTTATGCAGTTTGAACACCTCTCAGAGGTTTTATATAAAATAAAAGTGGGGGACTTTGGCAACTGAAGCCAACAACTTCTATGAAGTTTCAGATGGTTTGGTAGTAACAGCTTATCCATTTCTTTTTTCTGGTTTAAGAATCACACTGGAAAGAGATTTCTATTTCATGGATAACTGGTTGTGTTTTAACTGTATCTTTCCATCTGAATCTTGTTCTTCTGTGCTGTTCAATACAAACTAACTGTGTCATTGTAACCCCAAGACAAAAACACAACGTACCATAGGACCATCTTCTGAGGGTCATGGGTGAGAGCCATAAGGCTGTTGAATTACACCAGTATATTTTAAGAGGCCTTCTTTTGCTATCGTGGAGGGTATGGCCAAAGTATGACTTGTGACAGTACCGACATATTTAAAAAAAATATTGTCCTTTGGCTAAGATTATCCTCCCTATTTACACACCGCTCATCAGTTGATATTTGAGGTTTCCTTAACCTTCAACTATCTTATTTTGCTTTATGTAGCAAAAGTGCCACAGCACATACATGATGTTTGTAGCACATTTCAGATGTCGCTATATTAAGTCATGTTTAAAATTAAATTAATTTGATCAAAAAACATTCTCTGGCCACATCTTCACTCACTGATGACAAAAGTGTTTGCATTGAGCGCTCATTTTCCCCCTTTAGGAGTTTCCTGCCTTGCCTTCCCTACTCTAGCTAAGGTTAATGGAAACCAGCTATTATGCTTCTTTAGTTATTAACCAAAGAAAGTTCTGTTTGGGTTTTTTTATTTAATTCAGTTTTACATCTGCAGTAAGTTGGGAAATTTCCTATTAAGCATCTAAATCTTACTCTGAACTAAAAAAGGAAAACGTTTATGTTGTGATGCGTTTCCTGCAGATATCTACTCCAATTAGTTAAATTGAAGGATGTTATATTTCTGATTTTCCCTTCATGATCATAGTTCCACTTTCACGTTTTGTTGTAAAAAACAAGAAGCTAGAAAAAGTCATCATACCTTTCCACTTCCTCCTGGAGAAGAATCGATCATATCAATTCCTGTACAATTGTGGAGAATTTGGCCATTGCAGATAACATGTGGTACATAAACGTGCCCTTCAATGCAACATTCTACAAATTCCATGTTGTTCTCAGTTAATGTTCCTGTTTTATCTGTGAAGACATACTCAATCTGCAAATAAGCACAAATTAAAAACAGCAGGAATATGAACAGAGATTTTCCAAGGTCTCTTAACATAAATGAGATTATTACTGGCTTACACCTTCCTTTAAAGATTCTTATGCAGCCTCTTTCAGAGAAGGAACAACAATTCCTTTTGGGAATCATCTTCCATGGAAATGTGCGCACTGAAAGATTTTAGCACACAAAAGTATCAGCAAAGCTATCTTTTGCCTCACAACATGTACAAATAACATGTTTAACCTACTTTCACTCTTCTCTCAAGCTCTTTTCTGGTTTTTAAAGTCTTCCTGCTGCAAGACAGATATTCATGGAAACAAAATGCATGCAAATTCCATTTCCTGGGTATCATTACTTAATGTACGTGTCTGGATTCGGATCCGTTACTGTCAGAACGGTCCTTAGGGTAATATCAGAATTCCCCACTACAATTATTTTAGTGTAAATGAGTACACTGGACTAATGGTCACATACAGTTATACACATGTGCACTGTTATTGCCCTGGAAACATTACTTTTGTCTCAATATTGAATTTTTCATTAATTTTATCGTTTACAATGAGCCCCAGCATTTAAGTATAACACCATAAAAAATAAAACCAAAACCTGAACTATAAACCAGAACAGCTAGATCGGCACAAGCTCAATTTTGTATATTGGATACAGGTAATGTATACAGACTGCACATATGTATTTGATAAACTGGGATCATTACGTAAGGTTAGGAATTAAACACTGAAAGTAAGCCAATTATTTAGAATCATAGAATCATAGAATTGTCTAGGTTGGAAGAGACCCTTTGGATCATTGAGTCCAACCGTCTACCCTACTCTACAAAGTTCTCCCCTACACCATATCCTCCAACACCACATCTAAACGTCTCTTAAACACATCCAGGGATGGTGACTCAGCCACCTCCCTGGGCAGCCTATTCCAATGCCCGACCACTCTTTCTGTGAAAA
>NW_009650084.1:1079708-1103746 GCF_000708025.1 Charadrius vociferus
ACTTGCTGATGATACACCCTATGTCCTTAACAAGATCATCAATAAAGACGTTAAACAGAAATGGTCCCAACACTGAGCCCCGAGGCACACCACTTGTGACCGACCACCAGCTGGATTTAAATCCATTGAGCACCACTCTTTGGGACCTTCCACTCAGCCAGTGCTTGATCTAGCAGATCGTACGCTCATCCAGGCCGTGTGAAACCAGTTCGTCCACTACTCATCAGATTTTTTAATAAACTTCAATATTTACCAAGGGCATTGTACAAAATAAAAAACAAATTTTTGTTCTCCGTTGTAAAAGAACTTATTAAATACTTGAACTTTCCTCCTAGACTGACTTTTCTAATATTCATTAATCTGAAAAGGCAATTTTCCAAATTTCCCAGTAGTTTGTTATCTATGGGCACAATACCCGTATTTAACTTTTTTCGAAGTGGACAGGATTTCTATGGATTTCTTTCATCTCAACTCCTATATTCAGTTTCATAATACATTTATAAAAGATATAAAATGCTATCAAGCAAAGGTCTTTCATTCATTCAGTGTGTTGCTTTGGGATCAACACCCGTTACACTAAAAAAGAAATAAAGTGTCTATATCACTGTGACACTATTTGCTGCAAGTACCAATAATGATTCACAATCCAAGCCTTAGAAATACAATGTATGATATCTTTCAAAAATGTGGATGCAAAATTTAGTTCATTGGATTGGTACTGATAATGCCAAGTACAGATGAGGGTCCCACTCTTGGGACAATGCTTAAATTAAGTAGTAGCAAGTTATTTTTTGTAATAGAACCACAGAATGGTTGAGGTTGGCAGCAACCTTTGGAGGTCATCTCGTCCAATGCCCCAGCTCAAGCAGGGACACCTAGAGCCACTTGCCCAGAATCATGTCCAGACCACTTTTGACTATCTCCAAGGTGGGAGACTCCACAGCCTCCCTAGGCAACTTGGGCACTGTCACACTAAAACAGCAGTTCCTGATGTTCAGACTCTCCTGTTTCAGGTTGCACTCCATCATCCAGATCATTAAATGATCAAGACTGGACTCAGTATTGACCCCTGGTGCACATCACTAGTTACTGGCCTCCCACTAGACTGCGCAGCTGACCACCACCCTCTGGGCCTGGCCATTCAGCCAGTTTTCAATCCAGTTCACTGTCTGCTCATCCTGTCCGTAATTCACCCACTTCTCTATGAGGATTTTATGGGAGACAGTGTTGACTTCCATAATAATAAAATACTCAGTACCTCCCTTTATCCAAATAGATACATGTCCCTAAAAGTTTAATTACTAGTCTGGTTGTACAAAAATAAAGAAATACACCATCTTACTTATTTTATTTGAAAACCTATGAAAACATTTTTAATTTATGGAGATCCTAAAGATTTTCTCAAAAATGTACAGGTGTATCTGTGTCAAGGCAATGACTTTCTTAAGACGGAACAATAAAGATAGAATTTCTTTTGGAAAAGGAGAGGGACAGTCAATCATTTTATTGGGTAAAACTTGTGTATGGAGATTTGGTGTCAGTCTAGCCAGACAAAAAAGGGTTTTTTTCCTGACATTTACCTTCAGGAAGTTAGATGCTTATATAGTCAATAGCGAGAAATCATTACCTTCTTAAAGTGTTTATCTTTTACTAGTAAGTAAAACGAACTGCCTTCCACTGACTGGCTGAGAAATTAGAATTTTTGATTCTGAAAATCAGAAGATCTCAAATTTTATTTTTAAAATTAATCAGCACTAAAGAAAATGCACACTAAGCTGCAACAAAAATATGAAGTGAACATTTTAAAATAAAAAATTATTGTAGAAATAGTTGAAAAAGTTATTGTTTGATGAAATTTACCTGTCCCAACTCTTCATTGAGGTCAGAAGTATTCACCAGTGGTCCTTCACCTGTATCCTCATCAAACATTTCCTCATCCCATGTAAGGAAATAAGAACCAAGAAATTTCTGCATTTCCACAGTGACATACATGGATACAGGAATA
Source organism: Charadrius vociferus (assembly GCF_000708025.1). Lineage (NCBI taxonomy): Eukaryota > Metazoa > Chordata > Aves > Charadriiformes > Charadriidae > Charadrius > Charadrius vociferus. The sequence goes on from NW_009650084.1 coordinate 1,081,714, forward strand.
ATGTAGTTGAAAAGAACCATGAATGCAAGGAAGTCTGTAAAAGCTTGAAGAAACTGCCAAAGAAAAAGATGAAAATACTGATTTTTCATTTACCAGCAAAACCCAAAACGTGACTACATACATTTGCAAATTATTTTTTTCTAATAACTTTCAAAGAGTAAGCAACATCTTTCACAGCTCACAGTTTGGCATAGGATGTATAACTTCATGACTTATAACATCACAACTAATTTGGCAAACTTCATGGGGGTGTGTAGCATAACTAACACAAGAAGTCCGAAAGAGTTCACTTGCAATCCTCTAAAAAATATTTAACTTTGTATTTTTCTCCACAGACATACAAGTGTCGAGTACAGTTACACATCGTTGTTACGAAGTTCTAGAGCAAGTAACAGAAGTGACTGTATATGAATGGTAAGCATCTGTATGAGAACAAGGAAAACAATAAAATGTACATTCACAAATTCCCAGAATACCATAAAACTACAGGCAACACTTCATCAATAAATAAAGGGTTTCTCCCCTCCTTTTCTCAATACAAGTAGAATAATCTGGCTCAGCTTTCTCCCTGGTAGAGACTAGCTGTAGGTATAGTCAACCTGCTGAGCAGGGTGAGACAGTGTTACAGGTGGTAAGAGAAATATAAAATATGCCTGGCTAGCGTGTGCTTATCATGCATTTAGGGCAAAGAAGGAAATTTTCCCCTAGTCTGATAGGAAGGTCTTAGGGAAATAACATTATGATTTCTGCAGCGCTGGGTTGAGTTAATTACTTTGGATCATCTGGGTATCCTTTCTGGACTATGTCCTTGCTCCCCTAAGAACACTGGACACTGGCACCTCTGTTGTCGGTCCATAGTGCTCATGGCAGAGTTACAGGGCCATACGAAACTAAGCTTTTGAGGGGTATTTTTACAGAGATTCCTACAGCAGATTCTTTTGAACACGTCCATTATATGGTTCCCAACAGTTGTGGGCCTCCTTTCAGTCCTGTATTTCTCTGCAAGGGGTCAGTTCTTTAGTAATTCACATCAATGACAAGAAACTCCAAAACACTTTCATGAGGCTTTCTAGACTAAACCAGATATTTTCTCATCACTGAAATTCATACATACAACTTAAATGCAAAAATTTGATATACAAGCTTTATACAAATATACCATTGTTAGCAAAAACCCAAGAATTTATGATTGGTAAGTAAGCAGGCTGTACATACTTTTCTGATAGGATTCTTATAAATTAAGGGTTTAGAGAAACTTTTTTGGTATTTTAATTCATTTTCATACCAAATTTCTTTTCCTTTCTGGCTCTGTTTTCTGATTATACCATGGCTCATCACGAAATGGTTCGCTCTGCCAGACATACTTCAGGACAGTATTTATTAGTGCTTTACTGATGAGAATACAGAGGTATACAATAAGGAATACATTCATTGATCTGAAAAAAAAAAAAAAAGGCAAAATAAAAATTCCATTAGCATACAAACTACATCGTTTATTAAAAAATGTTATACTTGTGCTTCAGCCTAGCATTTTCTGCAAGTCTGACAATGCTGTGATGTTAAATAACTTTGCTACAGTGTTTTCCCAATGAAGAAAAATATTACTGAGGACCATTTTCTATTTAAAATGTTAACTGCTATAATTGTTTTGAAAATGAGTGTGACACATTACCAAACCTAGTACATTAGTGAAAACAACAGGATAGATGGAATCACAACAGAATAACCCGGCTTGTATCTGCAGACCTTTTTATGCCACTTCCCTGAGCCAATATAAAAACGCTCACATAAGTACTTTTATAGAAATATAAATCTATCAAGAACATTTTGCTATGTAGCTGTAATGGTTTAACTCTTTCTAGACAGATCTAAAAAAAGAATGACCAAGAAAACTTCACATGTAAAATTATATTTATATTAATGACAGGCATGAACGAAAAGCCATGGCTTATACATCAATAACAAGAGGAAGAGACACATCATCATTGCTCAGTCACTGCGTAAGAGAAGGGCTGTTAGCTGGTCAGTACATCTTGCCTTAAACAATGACATCTTTTTTTTTTTTTTTCCCCCACAGGGTGGGACACCTTACTAAAAGCTGATGATTTCAGATAGCGGAGTAGGACTAGAAAATAAATCTTCTTTATTTTAGAAAAGTAAGCAACCAATGTCAGCTCATCCCTTGAGGATAGCAGTGTCTTCCTTTCCCATCATACATACCTATATGGAACTTTTAATTTTAGCTAAACCATGGAAAACATACCACAGACAGACTTTGTTACTGCAATTGATACAAAGTCAAGAGCAGCAAAACAGTTATTTTTGCTGAATTAAAGACTTAATTGCAACAAAGAGGCAAACAGGAATGTTAGAATACTGAAGCACACAGTTTTGGAAAAGTGTCAGTAGTGTACATTAACCAGTGAAAGAAAAGTCTTCTGGAACAGCAGCAAAACACATCATATCTTACAGAGGTTAGAATTACATTAAGGTGTTTGGGTTTTTTTTTAACACTTAACATTTCATAATAATTCAGTATTGAGAATATCATTTATGTGGTGTTATATGACTCATTTTATAAGGAAAAAAGGATACACACAAAAACGCAGATTTTAAGCCCCTCTATCTCTTTTTTAATTTAAACCAATGAAACCACTTTTAGCAAGAAAAAAAATCCCTTATTTTCACCAAACATGCAGTTTTCCACCCCCCACCCCCACCCCCACAAAAAAATTTAGAAATTTTACTTTTCTACAGCAGATCGCTTCTGTGATTTTGCCTGGTAATTTAATGCCATCTTAGTTTCCATGCCAGTGTAGATAGCAACACCTGAAATTAGACAACTTGTTTTACTAAGGATTGCACAGTACAATAACTTAATAAAAGCACAATTCACTAGATTATTATACTCTCTCATTTCTTTAATTCTCTGTAGTCTAAAGAAAAAGAACAAATACTTGGATGATATTCAAAAACCAGAAATGGCTTTAATACCTTGGTTCTTAGAGGGAAATTTTAAGCAGCATTTACATCAGATTGCAGAGTCACAGTTCCCCATTGCTAACATTTGCTATGTATTAAAGCCAAACTAAAGCTAGGTTTTGAATACATCCCCTTGAATTTTTAAGTTCCTTTTTTTGACTTTAATTTTAGAATCTAAGTCATACATTGTAAAAGAAAATCCAGGGCTAAACTACAGAATACATCCAAGAAGAATAAAAAGCAGCCATCGATTTTGCTTGCTTCAGGAAAATTTAGTAATTAATGAAAACAGTGATCTTTTGATACTACAATTTCCTTTTGATAGCAAAGATTGAGAGACTAAACTTCAGAAGACTAAATACAACAACTGAAAGAAGCTGTAAACAGGAAGATGTATTTAAAGTACTTATTAAACCAGCACACCTGTACATTGCTAAAATAAAACAATTCAGGTTATGGTTTGTGCTGGGGTAACAGCAAATACTCCATGTGTTAGGCAGAGCAGAAACAAACATTCATATTAGGAACATCTCTACCTGATATACAAGTTAATAGAAATACTAAAACCATCCTCCGAAGTTTACAGATATACTTCCTACGAACTAATTTTATCAGTTCATGTATTTTAGATTACAATTAACAGCAAAGACAGCAAGTTTAAATTAATACATGCTTTTTATGATTTATTTGAAGAAAAATTTGCAAGATTTTGGTATTTTAGGCTAAGTAGTTCCTGGCTACCTATGATCTTCTTTGGGAGTAGGAAAGTTGTATGTGACAGAGGATGACTTGGATCCTTGTCCCTCTTGTCACCAGCAAAGAATGACTTGTAACAACAGAACTACTACTCCCACTATTCTTTCTTGAAGAATTTCCAAAAACCATATCTGTTTGTGCTTCCTATTTCTACTAAAATATTCAAATTATTCAATGAACAAAGACAATTCATATACTCAAAATACAATGGCTAGCAGAAAGTCTAATTTTGATCAGGAACTGTTTAAGTGATTTTTTTTTTTTTATAAGCCATATTTCTATCCGGCTGGGTTATCTGTCTGTTCTGACAAAAAAGCAAAGCACATTTCACACTTTTTAACAGTTTATTAACTGCTTTGGGATAACAACATTAATTCACAGTACATGTTCAAAAGCCATATATTTACATGAAGAATTTGATTCATCTTCACTAATCCTTGAAGACTAAACTAGAAAATCGCCCTCCCAAAAACCTCTCTATAGTCATTGTACACTATAACAACAGTTACTTTACTGCAATTGTAGCAACAGTAAACCTTATAAAAAAGTTGTAAATCAAGTGATTCAATAGAAATCATATATTCAGTAGCAACTATAGAGTTGCAGCCTTGTTTGACGTTTACTTATTACTTCAGGGTCCATTTAAAAAATCAATAGAAATATTTACCAAAGATTTTTTCTGTGTTCTTTAAAGTGGCTCCTCTAAGAAGCAGATTTTCAGATCCTAATGGCCTGCAAAAGATAAGTATTACAAAATACAAACATTTAAAGAGAAACAGCAGACCTCAGTGGAAGCCATGTAAAACAGGAAATTAGTTTTACTCAAATATTTTTCTTTTGTGTAACAAAACTACTAGGCAGAATTTAAAGCTTTTAAGAGAAAATAAATAAATAGATAGATAGATACCTAAAATTAAGCTTATAATTTCAGAATCGAAGTCTTAAACCAATGCATCTAAAACCTACATATGTAGGTTCCTAAATAAAGACTCATAATCCAAATTGTAAGGTGCTTCTTTTTAAAAATACCGATGAAGTGTTTTTTAGGCTCATATAAACTATAGTGTCCTGCATGTTAGAATTACTTATTAAGGACAATACATTCTTCCATTTTATTTTAAGTATAAATGGTATACAAGATATTGTTTGATACTTACTGTATACTCTTCAAAGCATAAAGATGAATATAGGTAAAAAAATTTCTTGAGAACTAGGGGGAATTAATGCAAGGATCCCCATGCAGTTTAAAGTAACATTTTGGCGCATGATATGTAATACAAACCACTGTATGAGTGCAAAACCAAGGACTACTTTATAGACAATCAGAATGCAGAATTGTCAGACTCTATTTATACAGCAATGGAAAAAACCCCAAGAAGTCAGGTCAGTATTTTTTAATGTTATTCAAAGTGTTCTTGTGGCATGAAACCCCCCAAAATCAAGAAACCTTAAACAAACAAAAACCCCAGGGCCACAACTCTGATGTAAAACCTGAAACTAGTTCCATTTAAACCACTGGAGTGATGTTATATGAATGATCTAGGTTATAAGACATTATACACAAATACAGTAAAAAAATACTAGTTGTTCTAATAGCGCTGTCGAAGGAAAACAAGTCTTAATGCTACAGATTTTCTTCTCGTTTACAGCGTTATGCACAGATCAATATATTGGTGTTGAGACTAAAAAGGTATTTTCCTTTCCTCCCCCACCCAAGTCCATTTACAACCAACATTACTATTCAAAAGAATCTTTAAAGTGAAAGAAGCAAAAGGTGTTACTATTCATACTGTTTGGTGCACTACCAAGACCTCATGCTAATGGGGCGGTATTATCAAAGTACTGTCAAAATTCTATCAACATAATTTACAAACTAAATACATATCAAATAAAAACTGAAGTTGAATAAAGATGTAAGAGAAATCTCACTGATTAAATGATTAAATATTTACGATAATGAAATAGTCTGTAAACGTTTAAGAGAAAAATAAGTAAGACAAGGCAGCACAATGTTTGTGAAAAAAGGTAATTCTCATTATTGATACTTATTCAACTCCAAAAATCATTAAATGAGTAGAAACCCTGCATTTTCCCTACCTTGCAGTAGGCTCATTCCTATCATGGTAAACATTTATTCGACCAACAAATCTGCAAGGGAAATACACAAGTAGTTTAACAGCACTTCTAATTTGCGTATTCTTATGCACATATGTCCCAGTATTTCAGTTTTTCAAATGTACATTACAAGGACATGTCATTCTCTCTATATACAGATGTATGTATACCACACATATATATTTAAAAAAGAAAATCACTCTCACTTTGAAAATCTTTAGAAAGTATATGTAAGAATAGATTACTTGAAAAGAATTTTATAGAAAGTATTTATTACAGTGAGCAAACAGCCTCCAATTAAACATGCTATGATTATCCAGGAAGTAAACAAGAAAATAGAGATACATATGGATATATTTAAAACATGTCGATACAAAAATGCACAGAACAGTAAGTCAATGTAAAGTTATAAAAGATATAAAAAGATATAAAAGAATTAAAATTATGAATAAATCTTCTAATCACACAAGAAATCTTATTCTCTAAGCTACCTTAGAAAAGTAACAGTGTGATTACTATCTTTTACAAAACTTAAAGCCTACAACTGAGTTAAAAACAAAACAAAAGCATGAAGCCAATAAGGAATTTTCCCTCTGAATACCTCTAAGTACATTTTATCTATATTTGGTGGGTTGATCCTGGATAGCAACTAAGCACCCACTAGCCTCTCACTCAGCTCCCACACCAGCAGGACAGGGGAGAGAATCAGAAAGCAAAAGTGAGATAATGACAGACTAATAATAAAGGGGGAAAAAAAACAAGCGATGAAAAGGCAACCACTCACCACCTCCCATAAGCAGGCTAATGCCCAGCCAGTCTCCGAGCAACAGCTACTTTGGAAAAACTATCCCCCAGTTTTATTGCTGAGCATGTCATTACATGGCACAGAATATCCCTCTGGTCAACTGAAGTCAGCTGTCCTGGCTGCGTCGGCTCCCACCCTCTTGCCCACCCCCAGCCTACTTGCTGGGGGGGCAGAGTGAGAAACAAGGAAAGCCTTGACACTGTGCAAGCACTGCTCAGCAATAACTAAAACATTGGTACCTTATCAACACTGCTGTAGTCACAAATCAAAACCACTACACCACGTGGGCTGCTATGAAGAAAATTAAGCCCTTTCCAGACAGATTCAGTATACTGTATTTGCAATACCACTGTCATCAAACCATTAAGTTGGACTCCAGCATTCTGGATGGCAGAGGGAGTTGTGGGGAGTTGTAGGTCTGTTACCCTGCAAGGGTAATGATGTAAATGATGTAAAACGACTATGCGCCTTTTGAAAGAAAAATTTGCCTCTGTGGTTTGTTGAGAGGTAAAGTGCCAAGTCAAAATTAGCAGAGGTAGGAGCTGTCTACCAGTAAGTGTTCTCATTATTCGTGTGTCAACAGTTGTCCCAACAAATTCCACCATCTCTCATAGCATGAGCTTCAACTTCCAACCATTCATTTTGTGAGCCAGGTATTTAAAAAAGGATCAAACCATTCATGGAATCAATTTTCTAAAGAATCTGTTAAGATTACAGATTTCTAGACTTTCTAGAATTTCAGTTCCTTGTCACTGAAATCAGGGAAAAGATACCTGCATCTTCTAACAGTATTTGCTCACAAAAGGGTGCATTTTAGTTTGTCACCATATTGGTTTTTGTATATTATTTCAGCTATTTTTACTGTGGCAGGAAGAACAAATGTTTCCCAATGGTACGTGGCTTTTTTGTCTTTCACTACTAAGCAAGAAACCTCAAAAGAGGCTTCTAAAGATTTGTCATTAAGTTTAGTGAAATTTTGTACAGTACTTCTGTAAAACATTGAGTACTGTGTGACTTTAAACATTGCTAAAAAATTCTAGAGGTTTTTCTTCATGTTCTGGATGCTTAGTTTTTAAATGTCTTGCTAATCATAATGTTTCATATGCTTCATACTATCACTAGCTAATATCTCAAAGCACATACGGTGAGGTTGATTGTTAATAATAACAGATGTAAACCTGTATTTCCAACAGTCTTGATAATTCCAAATTTTTTTGGCTCATTTCTTGTCAGATCTGATTAAACTGGCATTGTTTTTACCTCATAATGTGGCTGATGAAGAGCTCATACAAGAAATAGAAGCGTTTGCCATTTTCTTATTGTTCACCTGTGCTTGCATTATTAGTACTTTCAGTCTGCAGTTTCTTTGCAGGAATCTTTCTAAGCCACTTGACCATTTTGTGAGGGTTACTTTAGTTAGAACTAGGTAATGTAATCTGAAAATCCACTTAACCAGGCACACATAAACTGTAATACTTCACAACTCACTGAAAGCAAAGGAATGAGTGAGGGTGCCACTGGCAACCTCTCTGCATTGCAGAACACCCACTCTTCCCTTGGGCACTCCTTGCGAACTGTATGTGACATGGGACACTGACATATGGACTGATTAAGGGTGCCAGTGTCAAGAAATAGATGAAATATTAATAAAGCTTTTTTTCTTATTGCTTAGACTAAAAAAATAAATAGCAGTTCTAAAATTTCCATCACACACCCCAGTGTGCACCCCACCTTTGGAGAGCACTGCCCTAGAGCAGACCAGTGAACTACCTGCAGGAAAGGGGTATGGATGGAAGATTAACCTGACTTCAAGTTCACTCTGGGGTCCACCCTAACCAGCCAGATGCAGCCCACATCTTTTCATTATGATACTCTTATGATTTATTGTTAGGGTACCTTAAATGAAACAGGTAAGAAGTATTTTCTTACTTATAAAGGTCAGGCTGAGGTTGTTCACATTCAATGGTAGCATGTAGTGCATCGATTTCTTGTTCATTGTGAAATGCCTTTGTATCTTGAACAGCATAGTAAGTCTGGAATGAATAAAAAGGTGTAAATAAAATCAAAAAAAGTAAGGGCAGATATACAAGACATTAAACTGCAAATAAGTTCAGCATGAAATACATTTACTATCTGTTACATAAGAGCTCATAGTTCAAATAAGATGCACCTTTAAATGCTGCTAATTGGGCATCTTCTTACCTTACATACAAGTATCTTGCAGTGTACTCACAAATCAGGTCACCGTGAAAGCATTTAAGTACAAAAAAGTTTGTGCATTATCTCTGTAATTTGCATGCCTATACTGGATGGATGCAGACAAAAGCTCAAATAAATTCCTTTTAAAACTTTCCATAAAATAATGATGCTTTAAGAGAAATGAAGTCAACTGGTAGAAATGTAAGTTACACAAGTTACCGTACTTGCTCACACATATAAGCGTGAAGTTATATTGCGATCTGTGTAAAAAAATCAAATGCAAACTTTGCCTTAAGAAGAAAATGTAACATCTTATTACTTTATGACTGGATTCACCATCCAAACTAGCTGTTGTAACAAAACATGTTCCATCTCCTCTACTACTTGATAGAAATATTAAGTCACATGGGAATGTTTCATCTTCTTTTACCATTACAATATCTCCAACCTAGGGACAAAACACAACAAAATAAAATGCGTTTATGATTTACGTAGCAGCCCAAATTTCAGATTTCAAACCCCAAACCCAGGTTCACTCAAGTATCTTGAAAATCTATCACTTTTAATTTACACCAGGATTTTACCACAAGAGTAAAGAACTATAGAAATATCTCTGAAAAACTGAATTACACCTCGTGGAATGATGGAGGTCTACTGTGTACTACCTTTCCTCTCAGAATAACCATTCTGCACATACTGTCCTATTAAGTTTTGCAATGTTATTTGAGAGACGGAAGATAGAATACTTGTTTTAAGACAAAGTAAAAGAAAAAATTGTTTCAAAACCAGCTGGAGACATGAGCTACTCTTGTTGGCTCTTGAGGATAAGCATCTAGCTCTAAATATTATAATTAGAGATAGCTAAAAAAGCTAAGAGCTCGAAGTCTGCAATGAAAAGAGGATACATTTTCAACAGAATTTACAACTAGAAGTCCATTCTATTTTTATGCATGTTTAAAGGTGAACAAATTAATATTTATTCATGCAAAATATTTCAGTGTGTTAGTGTCACAGAACAGCCAACTAACTATAAATTCAAAATATTACTGGAAACCATTCATTTGTGAATATCAGCCTTTGATACATTTTTGGAGGTCATCTTTTACAAAGGAATATTAAAAATATGAACAAATGGCAAAAAAAACCCTACATGTTTTAAGAATATCAAAGTTTCAATAAAAATCCCATCAAAATACGTAATTTTTGCACTTTTTATGAGGCTCGACATCTGTTCAATATACTTTTATAGAATTCATTTTTATAATTAATTATCATAAGATTCAGCTTAATCATTGTTCTTGTGATACACTTATAAAGCTAAATCCTGATATCCTTAGCAGTTGGCAGTAGTCAGTTAATTCTAGTTAAGCAAAATAGTCTGATAACAATCAGCAATAGTAACATCTAAAAATATAATTGTGACATCTTAGATAAGATTTACTAACATATTGAAGAACTAGGATGATGACAATAAATGAGATTTAACTTCCTGTAGACATGAAAAAGACTTTTTTTTTACCTGACAGCAATGAAAAATTGTACATATGGCATAGAAGAATGCAAGCTGCTAAGCACACCCACAACAATCGGGCATGAAAATTAACACAAACTTCAACAAGATATTTTCCATCTTTTAGGTAAATAATGGCGTCCTTTTGAAAATCATGACTTCTAGGGCAGCAGTAGAGCTGTGCAGTTTACTGATTTTGAGTCTCTGAACATAAATTAGAGATGATTTAAAACAGCGGAATGACAATTGTCTACTCCATTTCTAGGGAAAAGAAGCTGCACTTTTAACCAATAATAAAAAGTTTTGGGCTGTTCAAATTTAGGAGGGGATTAATTTCTACATGTATTTCCTTTGGCTTAAATGACTTCTCATGTAGCATTCTACAGACCCCGGGAAGTGAAGACAGGTAGTGAGACAGAGAATGGGTAGGTCTAGAACCGGAGGCACTGAACGTCTTGGCTGGAGCCAGCCTGAACAATACAGAACGTTCATCCCAAGAGCAGCGGACCCTGACAGACAAGGCTATCGCTCAGGCTGCCTCGATCTTCCAAGATGTGTTTTTAAGACAACCTGCCTTTATGCCACAGAATCATTAATTATGAAAGATGATAATGTGATAAATTATAATAAAGCCCTCAAAGTGAGAACTTTACCAAAACCAGACGAAACACTGTTAGGGAATTATCTTGAATAAACTGTGAGGTGACAGAGAATGCACCTATTCCTAAAACAAACTGTGAGAACACCGTGTAACTATTTTGATTTTACTAGTTCTCTTTACCCTTTAAAACAACACTAATTTAATTATCAGCTACCTAAACCACAACAATATTACTGCAAACTAAATCACCTCTACAGATGCCATAAAAGGAAAAATGAGAATTCTTCAGAACATTGAACCTGGCCAGAGAGAAAGTTGGGAGGCCAGTTTAACCAACACACCCTTTCTGACAGTAAACTGTCACTACAAGAACAAGCATGAGAAAAAATGCCACTGAAAACATCTGCACATCAGAAAGTGTGTTTTTAGGTCCAACTCATATAGCCAAAAGAGTCCTCTTACTTTTGATTTTGACAGATCATAGTGTTGAATGATCCTTATTATTTATTACTTAATCTAGCAAGATTTTCTCTGTAAGCCATGGCATATAAGTGACCCTGCAAGCCAGGTCCAATCTATACTACAACAGCCTATTAAAACAGAAGTTAATCTAAACAATTTGCAAAAGAAAAAAAAAAAGGCAGGAATAAGAAAAAATACCCAAAATAATTAAAAGTACTAGCAAAGAGCATCTTCTTAATAAAATTTAAAAGGTGTTCTGACAACATTTGCCACTGTGTCAGCTAAAGGTACAAAGAGGATGGAGCCAGGCTCTTTTCAGTGGTGCCCAGTGAGAAGACCAGAGGCAATGGGCACAACCTGAAACACGGGAGGGTCTATCTCATTTTCACTGTGAGGGTGACCGAGCGCTGGCACAGGTTGCCCAGGGAGGCTGTGGAGTCTCCTCCTTGGAGACAGTCAAAACGTGTCTGGACATGGTCCTGGGCAAACACCTCTAGGTCATCCTGCTTGAGAAGGCAGTTGGACCAGAAGACGTTCAGAGCTGCCTGCCAACCTCAACCATTCTGTGATTCTGTGAAAAAGAAACCTCAACTTTTAGCAACTTTCTTTTTGCTTTCTTTAATCAATGTCCACGGGCTTTAGGTGCAGAAGCGCCTACCTTTATAGGAGCTAGTCTGTTTTCTTGTGTAATACAGGTCAGAGAATTTTACTCATTTACCCATACATACAGATACCCCTTTCCATGCAAATATTTCCTATATCTGTCTCTCCTACCATCTAGTTGCTCAATATACAATCTCTGAAAGGCAAAAAATAGGGGAGAAATTGAGAAAACATGGTCAAGAGATTAATTAATGGAATACAAAATCCAGGTATGTGGTACTTAATTGGTTTTATTTGGAATATTTAACTGTTTAGTTGCATACGTAGAATACTCAGCATGTGATACCTTATTTTTTTTTAATACCGGGAAGCCCTAGGCAGAAGCTACCACACTCAAAGGGAAGGAAGGTCACAGCAGAAAGGCTGTGAACACTGCAGAGCCATTTATGTGCAGACAAAGCAGAACAGAAAAAGATATCCCGAACAAAGATATTGGAAATAAGGAAATTCCAAACAAATATCTATTAAATTGGCTAAGTTCTAAAGAGAATAATGATGAGAAGTTAATCTACTCACAAATTAAAAAAAGAAGCCAAAATTAATTTCTGAAAATAACCTTCAAAATACCGGAAAGGGAATGTAGCAGCATTGAGAAGGCCAATGAAGAGGCTGTCATTTGATCAGTAATGACGGAAGTATTCTGAATGTGTTGTGTGTATATATATATATGCGCATATATAGATGTTGTATACATAGGACAAATTGGTAGCACTAACTATCATAATCAGGCTTAAATAAATTATTAATGTGCATAACGACTGACGACTGAAAATGGAAAAAAGACAAAAGACAAATCATGAGTGAAATGCCAAGATAAAAAATGAAAAATGAAAGGAACAGTTATAAGAGGAGTTAACAAAGCAAAGATAAAGCAGAAACATATCTAGCTTCTACAAATACTTTATTCAGAGGCACTAAATTAAAAATTAGTATATTGTAAGCCTAATCTCCATTAAACGTAATAAATGCTACAACATCATCACACCACACTTCTGTACAATTTGTTTTACAAGAAGTGTGAAGTAAAGCCTGACTCCTAAAATCTGTTAAGTCATAGTTACTTACTCTTAATTTTCGGCTTTGCTTTCTAACCAGTTTACCATGTTGAATGAAATGAACAGGGCATTGATTCATTGCATTGTCAGCTTTATGTCGAAGCCAATCTTCGTAACCCTAGAAAACAGTGAAACGGAATGATGCACTGATGCACATTTGGCTACAAAGACACAGAACAGCTCTAGCTTGCAACAAAAATTTAAAATATTATCCTTGATCAAGGTAAGGGAAAAAAAAAGAAAATATTCTCATTAGAACAAACGAAATTGGGATACACATCATTAATACAGTCATGTTGGACATATATGAAAAAGAGCATTCAAGGTTATAATTAGTCAATAAAATCATACATTTTAATGAAGACATTTTGACGAATAGGAATATTTGCAATGTGTAGAACAACTTCTGGTGTTTAAGTGATCATCTCTTGCTCATGCTCCACTGACTCTTGAGTAAGCGTAAAGTACTTAAAAAAGTCATTACTGAGAAGATAAAAGTGTAGAAAATATATTTTGGAAGACTGCGACTCCAAACTGAAAGATGATAATGTGATGACATGACTGAAGGTGGTCATATTTCCTGACTGACATACAATTATGTACGGTTTTTAACCATATATACAGCCCTGACAAATTTTGTTTCAAGAGACTTTGCAGAGTAACCTACTTTGATTGCTCAATTATCCTATGAATTTGTGTTTTACAGAAACAGACGAAGTAAAGGACAGGGAATCTGCAACTTTCCATTCAAAAAGTACTGCTGTGGGATAAAGATTGGGACTGGCAAAGACACCAGTGGTTAAGAAATGGAAAATACCACTTATATTCTATAGCATTTTTACATCTAACTCTCTTGAGCACATTTGGAAATTCAATGTAGAACAAAGGTATCACTACTTTCAATGGTCTTAGAGACAAGCTGGGAAAATAACCTTCAAAATACCAGGAAGGGAATGTAGCAGCATTGAGAAGGCCAATGAAGAGGCTGTCATTTGATCAGTAATGACGGAAGTATTCTGAATGTGTTGTGTGTATATATATATATGCGCATATATAGATGTTGTATACATAGGACAAATTGGTAGCACTGACTATCATAATCAGGCTTAAATAAATGATTAATGTGCATAACAGTCTTTATAACTTTAGTGTAATATAATTCCAGGGGGTGGTACAGATCCTCAAGCAGGTCCCAAAGTCTATGCCATTTGTCGGGAGCAAGACTCAAAGAGCTAGATAGAACTGCAGTACTAGGCACAGCATGTCATAATCCAGACTTTGGTAGGTCACTAGCAAACTACAGTAAGACTCTAAAACATAACATTTAAAATCTTAAGAGTGGGAAAGCCACACCTAAAATACTAGCTATTGCATGCATCACAACTTTCGCTCACCAGCAAGAGCTGAATTCTACTATAGAATATACTCTGTTATGTACAGTTAGCACTGTAAAGAAATGGAAACGCCGCTCTCCGTAGTTTCTTTGAAAACTAACAAAAGAAAAGTACGCATGCAGCATAAAGACTGTGAAGCTAACCAGTTATCCTATTAAGGGACAATCAAAATTACTCTCTGTTCTGGGTCTGGCTGGGATGGAGTTAACTTTCTTCTCATATGCTGCTGTGCTTTGTACTTGGAGGCTAGAACAGCGTTGGTTACACCCCAGTGTTTTAGCTACTGCTAAACAGTGTTTCCACAGCATCAAGGCTTTCTCTCCAACCTTCCCACACACCAAAAAAAGCCCAGGAGGCTGGGGCTGGGCAAGAGGCTGGGAGAGGACATTGCCTGGACGGCAGACCCAAACTGACCAAGGGGATATTCCACACCATATGACATTGTGCTCAGCAAGGAAAGCTCACAGAAAGCAGGCAGAAGGGGGTCATTTACGGTGATGGCATTTGTCCACCTTAGCAAGCACTACATGTGCTGAGGCCCTCCTTTCCAGAAAGCGGTTGGACATCTGCCTGACGATGGGAAGTAGTGAATGAATTCCTTCTCCCACACACCAAAAAAAGCCCAGGAGGCTGGGGCTGGGCAAGAGGCTGGGAGAGGACATTGCCTGGACGGCAGACCCAAACTGACCAAGGGGATATTCCACACCATATGACATTGTGCTCAGCAAGGAAAGCTCACAGAAAGCAGGCAGAAGGGGGTCATTTACGGTGATGGCATTTGTCCACCTTAGCAAGCACTACATGTGCTGAGGCCCTCCTTTCCAGGAAGCGGTTGGACATCTGCCTGACGATGGGAAGTAGTGAATGAATTCCTTCTTTTGCTCAGCTTGTGTGCATCGCTGTTGCTTTCCCTATCACAGTCACTAACATGATACACAAGTCTTTTCACCTTCCCTGTTTTCCACAGGGGATGGGAGCGAGCAAGAGGCCGAGTGGGTGTTTTGGCTGCTGGCCAGGATCAACGCACCACATCCTCATTTTTGTTAGTCATTGTTTTAACCACCATAGTCCATCATAGGTATGTAAGAAATACAGACACCCACCCAACACACACACATTGAGTTTTGAGCTAAAAGGAGGAGTGCTCTGACCTAGAAACTGTCTTGATGTTCATCTACTTCATGGAATTTTTTTCCCCCCAAACCAGCATTTTTTTGAAGCATGACATGAGAGATTTTTCTTATGCCCACGAAAAGTGCTAACTCCTTTGGGCAGCCCAGCAAAAGATGTTGAAAGTCAAGCTGCTTGCACAGATTTTGCTTTCGCATTTCTTTCCTTCACTTCAGTGAATGGAATGGGAATGGCTGGTGTCTAGACCCAAAGATACAGTGAAGACTGAACCATGAAAGGGAACTCACTGTACCACGGAGGTCTTACACTGATAGATGTCCTGTAGGAGCAATTATTATTAAATTGGACTGAAGGCAGAAAGCCAAATACATAATAGAACCACTGAAAAGACCACTATTTGTGACTATTACTTTAGGAACCCAGATTTTTAGAAACTATTTTGTGGCTATGCTGAGATGGTACAGTAAATGAAGAGGAGTGTTGTAGGGACAGAATGCAAAGTACTGCTTATAAACTCACTTACTAGTTGAAATTTAGTAAGATTTTCGATGAATTAACTTTTTACTAGCAAGGTTCATGCAAGATCAGCTACCCTTTGTCCTCCTGCAGCTGGCCTGAAACTCACAAAGTTAACAAATTCAGCTCTGGCTAAATCAACAGAAGGGCAATCATTAGCTCGTTCCTGACCCAGACCAAATTTGTAATATCAGAAACTCTAATAACACACAGTTCTGGTTGTAACATCCCCATAAGAATTAAAACATTCTGTATTAATCTGAGATTCCACTAATTTCAATACGATCCCATCTACATTTAAGTGCTCATGTCAAGTCCAGCACCTCAGCATTAGGATGGCAGATGACAAACTACCTTAGTCTTTTTGGTAGTACTAACTTAAAAGTGAAATGGCAAACCTGTACAATTCCATACCGTTGTTATGCAATTCTATTTTGACTGAACAACTATTAGGATCTTTTTTACTCAACGATGTGGCAAGAGCTAATTTCTAAAAAATACTTTCGCTTTATGGATTAGTTTTCACATTAAAAATCAAGAGAATACAATAATGTCTGTTCAATGCTAACCTGTAGAAAGCACTGCAGTTATCATTATGACTTGAACCAAAATAATTTTTATCATCTGTTCACACTGTAAAGGCTAAGGAAACCTCAAAGGTAAGAGCAGATTTATCTTATAAGTTTTTGTAGTTCTTACTAAACTCATTTTCAATCATTATGGAAAAACATAATAGGATGTGGAAAAGTCTAAGTGTGCTGAGTTAACACCAGAATATAAATGATTCCTTGGAACACAAGGACATCAAAATCATAAAATAATTCAAAGTTTGTGTTGCATTGGTGAGACATCATCGCATAGCAACCAATTCTACTTAAACTACAGAAACAAAAATAAAATTGCCCTGTCAAAATTCATCACAATCATTCTTTAGGCATTGCCCTAAGACAGTCTAACACAAAAAGGCAAGGCAAATTGAAATGCCAAACAAATAATAACATTCTCTTTAGTTTCACTTTTGCTCACGAAATTACTCACCTGTTTGATAGCTGTTACGGTGATGACAAATAAAAGTGGAAGTCCACTTGTAACTGGACTAGTAGGTGTATCAATAATTAACTGCAACAAAAAGAACAAATATTTTCTGGTTATGTTTTTGTGAATGTAAGGAGTCAATTTTTCAAGCAAGACGTTTCAGGTAATCATTTTACCAATATGTTGCAAAGCACCAAGGAACGTTAATTAAAAAGAACAGTACTTTAATACTTTAAGTAATACTTAAAGTATTAAAGTACTTACTTTAAGTAAGTACCAGACTGGAAAGCCGCAGCTTTGGAGGCAAAATTACTGAGCAGTATTAGAAATTACCATGGCGCTGTTTTTATATGTTATACAACACAGCTGCTCTTATACATGCAAGGAGTAAATCCTGAAATATTGAGCTGTGGTTTCCGCAATTAAAAAAAGAGAGGTAGAATCCAGAGAGGGAGTTCAAACGATAAGAAAATCTAAATTGTCACGGGAATCTGCATAGCTTTTCTTTCCTCACAATCTGGTGTGCAACACAACTCAGCTTTTCACTTAACTTAGTAAGATTTTTCCTGTTCAACAGATTCAAGTGATTGTGAAAGGTTCAGAATGAAAACACCTAAAAAGCAGCTAACTAGCTATCTGAGGTAGTAATTAAAACCCCAAATGTTTATGTACTGCCCTAAGCAAGCATTGTGTAAACATCTATAATTTGGTTTCTCTATGGGCTTTGATGACAGTGCAGTCAGAAAATTTCTGCCAAGGCATCACTCTCTTAGAAAAAATATATTTTAGCAAAAATAACAAAAAGTTTATCATCAATATAATTTATAACAATGATTTTGCTGATCTGGATGTCTGTTTATTACAAAATAAAAATGACACTCCTTTTCAATTTTATCAATTGCCTTGCCATCAACCAGTGATAGTGTCAATTTCTCTTTAGGTTAGATTCACATTTACAACATGGAAATGAAATAAAGCTCCTTTTGTCACATCATAAGTGTAAAAGGCTGTCCAAGCTCAACCATTTACCTCATCAGTCATCAAAACCAGTGCATTTTTAAACCTCAACTCCTCTGTTTTTTAGGAAGAGTCCAGAAATGTACTGAAAAATGGGGATAGCTTACCTGAACAAGGAAAATGATGAGAAAATAGAAGTTAGCTATTCTTCTGAATTGCTCAAACAAATTTTTCGGTACAAAGTTCCAAAACGTGTACTGAAAACAAATGCACAGATTATCAGTGTTTATGAGAGAAATAACATATGCATTCTATGTTCTAAAAATCAAACAAATCCGTAATTCACAATTCAAGATTGAATTATGCAAGAAGCAGGAATACTTTTGTTACTTTGTTTAATAATTTACTGAAATGGAATCTTAAATTGGCAATCGTGTTCTTGGAATCAGATCAATTTTCTGAACTGTGATAATCTTGGTATGAGGGACTGAAATAATTTCTGACTAGCAACAATGCTAGTTGTTCATGCAGAGATTTAGTTACAGAACAGTTTATTTAAAGCCCTCAATGGACTTTCAAAACACCTTTGTCACTTCAAACAGCACTTTTAATTCACTTCTATTTTGCATGCATGACTTGAGGAGGTAGGTGGCCCTCAGAGTTAACTATGCCATCATAGCAAGTTGACCAAATAGAAGTTGTGAATCCCTCCTCTGTTCCTTGGCTTGGACACAAACATACTCCTCACAATAAATTGTAGCAGTGAATAAGACTAAATGGTTGCATATTTCTCTACTGATCTTACAAATTAGCTAAAGATTAATAAAATTACACTGAAAAAAACAGTATATAAAAGTGCAAACAGAAAATGCAAAAACTTTGAAGGAAAAAAAGACATATAGAGGTGAGAGAGAAAGGACCTTATGTCATCTAGCCCTTTCCCCTGCCCTGCAGCGGGTTCAACCATACTCTTTTTACATAGCTCACTCTGGAGCTCACCCAAAAATTGCAAGGATTGCTCATTGGAACGCATATAAAAATGTCAGTTAAAACTGTCTGAAAAGGTGCAAATAAAAGCTTGAGAAAACTAACACTGTATCATCTTATTATCCAAATTATCATTTGACACATAATAAAATGACAACTCCAATGTAACTTTCATTTCAAAGAAGATGGGCTAAGAAGGTTCTCCTCGCTTATTTGCTCTGCTACGAATATGCCTTGTCTCTTCTTGGCAGATTGCACTGATGCTTGCTGATATGCAAATTATGCCGCGAGTTAGACATCTTCCAAATTTGGCCCCAAAAGCAAAGACAGCCAGAGATCTAGAAGGAAAATACCTCTATTACAACTGCAGATGAAAAGGATCCTCGAGAAGCATGCCTTAGTTGTACGTGAAACCCCTATTACATACAGTAATCTTTTTACTTGTTGGGGATTACACCCTGAACATGTGTAAGACATAGCAATGGAATGTTCTTTTACTATCACATGCCAAAAATCAGTATATATTCTAAATATGCCCTAAGTAAACACTTATCCTGCTTAATAGTTACCTCAACATTAAATCACCTGTGAGCAAGCCAAAACTCAGGCAGGCACACACGCAACAGCTGGAAAGTACTCTTGTCTTGCAATCAGAATACTTGTCATCAGACTGGAATGCTGCTTGCACTGCCTCCTACCCAGCTACTGAGCTTGGAATTTTGAAAGAGAACTGGTTAGACTGGATTATTTTTCCTTGCACAACAGTCCTTATCATTCAAGGCTGCTGTTGTGATATATGACAATATAGATTCTATTCTATGATAATAATTTTGTATTTTCATCATTAACTGTTTATCAGGCAAATTATCTCTGTTTTCTAATCTCATGCATTTATTTTTGTTAATCTCTGCCTGCTGAGAAGGAAAAATGAATAGAGGTTTCAGTGAAAAACTTTTGTTTACATTTTTTGTTTAGCTTTTTTTATAGAACAAGTGTTTTTTCAATATTAAGGGGTGTTTTGACCATTAAAGTCTGATGATTTATACAAGCTCCCCAAATCACCATTCATAAAATAAAAAGTAATCTCTTATGCAATAACTTCCTGTTTAAATGTCCTAGAGGTTTATTTGACTAAATGTGTGGTGACAGCATATTATTGTCAGACTAACTAGATATTTTAAGTAACGTAGTTAAAACAACAATCTATATCAAGGTTGAATGTTCATTTTTACCCTAGGTATCCAATCCTCCTCATACTCCAACCTCAGTTCACTGCTTTTCCTGTCAAGCAGTGCCCTTTCCCACAGCTCCACCTTTGGTCTGCAACCCTTCTTACCTGAACAAATAGGAATAACCTAGGAGCAGAGCACTTTTACGGTCTGAGAGGTGTTACTTAAAATGGATGCCTCTTTAACACAGACAACTTCTTCAAACTTTATTTTCAAACAAGCGGACAGACTTTTAGCACTTTATAACACTAGGCTTCAGATATAAAAAGTGAATCTTTATTCTGGCCATTCTCCAAACAAGTAACAATTTTTGAAGGAGTTTAGGCACAAAAGAAAGACCACTAAGATCATAGAATCATCATAGAATCACAGAATGGTTTAGGTTGGAAGGAACCTTAAAGACCATCTAGTTCCAACCTCCCTGCCACGGGCAAGGACACCTCCCACTAGACCAGGCTGCTCAAAGCCCCATCCAGCCTGGCCTTGAACACCTCCAGGGATGGGGCATCCACAACCTCTCTGGGCAACCTGTTCCAGTGCCTCACCGCCCTCATAGTGAAAAAATTCTTCCCAGTATCTATTCTAAACCTACTCTCTTCCAGTTTAAAGCTGTTTCGCCTTGTCCTATCACTACATGCCCTTGTAAAAAGTTCCTCTCCAGGTTTCCTGTAGGCGCCCTTGAGAATACTGGAAAGCTGCTATAAGGTCTCCCCAGGAGCCTTCTCTTCTCCAGGCTGAACAGCCCCAACTCTCAGCCTGTCTTCATAGGAGAGGTGCTCCAGCCCTCTGATCATCTTTGTGGCCCTCCTCTGGACTTGCTCCAAGAGGTCCATGACCTTCTACCGTTGGGGGCTCCAGAGCTGGACACAGTACTCCAGGTGTGGTCTCACCAGAGCAGAGTAGAGGGACAGAATGACCTCCTTCAACCTGCTGGCCACACTTCTTGTGATGCAGCCCAGGATACAGCTGGCCTTCTGGGCTGTGAGTGCACACTGCCTGCTCACATTGAGCTTCTCATCCACCAGCACCTCCAAGATCTTCTCCTCAGGGTTGCTCTCAATCCGTTCTCCACCCAGCCTGTATTTGTGCATGGGATTGCCCCTATCCACGTGCAGGACCTTGCACTTGTTGAACCTTATGAGGTTTGCACAGGCCCACCTCTCCAGCCTGTCTGGGTCCCTCTGGATGGT
The DNA here is from genome assembly GCF_000708025.1 of Charadrius vociferus. Lineage (NCBI taxonomy): Eukaryota > Metazoa > Chordata > Aves > Charadriiformes > Charadriidae > Charadrius > Charadrius vociferus. The sequence goes on from NW_009650084.1 coordinate 1,103,301, forward strand.
ACACCTTCCCTTCAGCGTGTCGGCCGCTCCACACAGCTCGGTGTCATCAGCAAACTTGCTGAGGGTGCACTCCATCCCAACATCCATGTCACCACAAAGATGTTAAATAGTACGAGATCCAGTACGGATCTCTGAGGAACACCACTTGTCACTGCTTGCCACATGGACATTGACTGCAACTTTTTGAGTGCAACTGTCCAGCCAGTTCCTTATCCACCAAGTGGTCCATCCATCAAATCTATGTGTCTCCAATTTAGGGACACAATGCAGAACAGCGTCAACGCTTTGCACAAATCCAGGTAGATGATGTCTGTTGCTCTCCCCTTACGCACCAATGCTGTAACACCATCACAGAAGGCCACCAAATTTGTCAGCCATGATTTGACCTTAGTGAAGCCATGTTGGCTGTCACTAATCACCTCCTTATTTTCCATGTGCATTAGCAG
>NW_009650084.1:1103979-1121762 GCF_000708025.1 Charadrius vociferus
AATTTCTCAAATATGATGGATAGTAGCTTGGCAACTTCATCCACCAGTTCCCTCAGGACTCATACGTGAATCTCATCAGGTCTCATGGACAAGCGCGCCTTCAGGTTCCTCTGAAGGTCTCGAGACCAGGTCTCAAACCTGGTTGTCTCCTACAGTGAGTGGTACCTCATTCTTCCAGTCCCTGCCTTTGCCTTCTGTAACTTGGGCAGTGTGGTTAGAGCCCTTACCAGTGAAGACTGAGGCAAAAAAGTCGTGCAGTACCTCAGCCTTCTCCATGTCCCAGGTGATCATGTCTCCCATTTCCTTCCTGAGTGGGCCCACATTTTCCCTAGTCTTCCTTTTGTCGCCGACATACCAACAGAAGGCTTTCTTGTTGCTAGATGTCTAGACAGACCTTCCTCTGCCCCAGCCATCAGTAGCTCAGAGCAGTATCTGCAAATCAATGATTAATGTTTAACCACCATAATCACTCCCAGAAGAAACAACAGAGCAGCTGCCACTCAGAATAAGACTTATCTCATGACTGCATTCAACGCTGTTTCTCTATTCTAGTTAGGCAGGAACAAAATAAAAATCTTCGAAGATAAGAAAATGAAGATATTAAATTCATCAGATTATTTTGCCCAGATAGAGAGTTAATACAATCTCTCTTCTTCAGATAATTTCTAGTCCTGCTGTTTGTAAACTCTGAAAAACAGTTTATGTATATTTAACTACCTTTTTTCACTGTATCTCACTTGAAGGAAATAAGGTTATCCAAATAGTTATGCACTTGAGGCTTTTAAGTTAGGGAAGACTTAACTGATCTTTTTCAATTGCTGCAAAAGACTTAGAGGGCAGAGCACATATGTTTTTTTTGCATATAGGAGATAACACATCAGACAGCAAGTAGTAGTTACGTATTCATCCAAGAGATTAACACATTGTGCGAACAGATGCATCTAAAGCACTGTGCAAGGAACTGTAAAATCAGTCTGTCTCACGTCAAAACAGCATAATTCAAGTAGATTTTCTTCCCATTTATAATCATAATAGCACCTGCAGTGCTGGTGTATTTCTCTAATCATGTGCTTAGACTACTTATGCGCACCTCTACACTATTCCCGCTCATGCGGCACCTGCTCCATGTCACCAATTCTTGCATCTTCTTTGCTAATGCCATGTTGCTTTCCAGCTCCAACACCTCCTTGTTAGAGCCAGTTTCACGAATTCAAAAATATCAAATAGGGTCTTCTTAAGAATGGTTTAATTTTTTTAAACTTTGTATTTTGACTTTTTCATTTGGTATCTGTATGCCAGAATTCTCACGTGTCAGGCTTCTCTCTCCATCCTAAGTGGCAGATATTTTCTTAAGTAAAAGGAGAGTTTCTTAACTAATCACTTGACATCAAAAGCTGAAGCCGTAAGAAAAAAAGCACTCCATATTGCATTATTGAGTTCTGTCAATAGATCAGTTTCTTACAGCTTATTTGTTTTAAATAGTCACCTTGCTTCTAACCTGCTCTGATTTCACTCCTTTCCCTCAATCTTTTCTACTGTTTCTTCTAAACGCTTTAAATGCTATTCTGACAATGTCATCTACTATGTTGCTTCGGCTCTGGTTTGTGGACATCTTGCTATGCTGATTCTCAGCCCTTGTACAAAATAGAATCTGTCTCGAGGACAATAAACTCAGGCAAGAACAAATAAAAGCTGTACAATAATCTTGTAGTCACTTTAAGTTTTTCCATGGTTTTCTTTTAACAGATCAAGACACATACACAAAACTTGAACATGTCCATAGTGATTTTAGTATTTTTAATATAAAGATTCTTGTAGTACCTATCAATTACCAGGAAACAATATATTCTTAAAGCTGCCAGCTTAACTGGACTGTATGTGTGTGCATATATATTTATATAATATTTTATATACAATAATACCTTACATATTATGCCATTAAAACAACCTAAGTACTACATGTATTACATACACAGTTATTCCCCTTTAACAGAATACCTAAAAAAGGTCTGATTCAAAAGTTTGACAATTCCTTTAAAATTAGTTTTATTTATAAAATATTAGCATTTTTAAAACACAATTTGTCTAACTCTAAAACAGAATTGATAGAAAAAACTGTAGTAAAGGGTGTAAAAAAAAGAAATCAATTAGCTGAAACCCTAAGAACTAAGTCAAGAGTATGACTTGTCTATCCCAAGTGACTTGCTTATAACCACATAGGAAGTTCGTAGCAGAACTGATCTATGTTCTTTGATGTGTAATAATGATTAAATCAGTCTCAACTCTTTAACTTCTTCAGGCAAAAAGCTTCAGACTTCTGTACTTACACATGACTCTAAAATTGGAATAGTAATATCCATGAAATTTTGAAAAGCACTTTGCAATGTTTAGGACAATTTGGAATGAATGTACATATACACAAATAGCTATATTAACTATAACTTATAGTCATTTAATAACAATTATCTACATTTTGATGTAAGTATTAAAATGCGCACCACCTGCACGGTATTTACCCCTCCATTGAGGGAGACCCCTGTTTCTCCATACCACATGATGTAGGGTGGTTCACATGACAGTGATCACTGTAAACCCTGTTACATGTAGGGCTTTTGCATGTGACTAAGAGCCACCGGTACACTCAAAATGCAAAAATGAAACTGTTTTGGGGAAATTAGTTTAAATAATGCCTACACATTTGAATGAGCAAGCATACATATTTTGTCATAGGGCTCCTTAAAAACAGTTGCAGGTAAAACAGGATTTCTACTACAAACAAAGCAGCCTATCTTTAGTAGTCCTTGTTCAGCAACTCTCAGTCTTATCAAATAGGGGCTGTATCTCCAGGAACTCCTATGACAGACATCCCACAGCATCTAGAGGATTAATTATAAGAAAAAAAAATTACAGCAAGGATGACTGACTACGGACAGAAGTCACAGACAGCGTGAGAAAAACAGAAGAAAGGGCATATGAGAGTGCTTCACTTTCTCATATGTAAAGTGATGAGAATTACACTTGTCCTCCCTAGTGTTGAGCTTGGAACTGCTTGTTTTCCTTCCTTTCTTCCACTTCTCTCTCACTGCATGCAGATTCCATACTGATATGAAATACTTAACTTAAAGGCTCTGTTAGGGGCAGTACCAGCAGAGAATAGGAGACTGCTAATAATCCTGGGCTGCGTCAGGGCAAGGGTAGATGGTTTTTCCTGGGGACACAAAGGAGGTTGCAGAGAGCCTTCGCCCTGGAAATCCCACCCTGAGTAAGACCATCAAGAGCTAACAGCTCTTCCTTGCTCTCTCTAGGCATTGGCAGTTGTCCACAGAAGGATATTGTATTATCATGCCTGGAAGGAGAACTGCATGCTCATGCACTCCCATCCCATCACAAGTATTGCTATCCCTGAGCTGGCACCAGACAGTCCAATTGATTCAGAAGCATTTGAGTTTTCTGATCACACTCATTCACTTTTCTTCATTACTAACAGCTCCTGATCCTTTGACACGGCTGGGCAAACTTGACTGTTCAACACTTGCAGCCTTGCATCTGACCTTCTGCTTCAGCCAGTATGGCTGTGAGTCAGTAGATCACCTGGGCACAAGCTGGGAGTTACACGTTACCATTGCTTCTAGAGTGGATTAGTTTGTACACACTAAAAGCACACACAATTTTCCCTGCGTTGGTACCTGTCTCCATATGCATTTGTGTCTACCCATCCTCTCTGCCTGCACATGGCATGCTACACATAAATACTTATCAGCTTCACAAGACCATGCAGGTTCCCACTGCAGGCTCTGGATGCTTTTTTGACTTTGAAATGTCATTGCTTAGGGCTGCGTTTGAACTCCTCATCTTGAAAATGCTATGTCATGGTCCTAGAGAGGCCAGACAAATCCTTCCAGTTATGAAGTATCACCTTGGAGAGATGTGCGTTCCAAATGGTTCATTTTGGTGAAGGCATTTTAATATTTCCTTAAGCTTCAGTATTAACATTTCTTCTAAAGGTGCCAATGAAATGAGAAATCAGAACACCCTCAGTCTTTGTGTTTTTATAATGACACTAAGAGTGAGCGCTACAGGGAAGAGGTATAGCACAAGGGCATGAACTTCTGCTCGAAGAAAGGAACATTTCAACAACATCCACTGAAACATGTCAGAATTATTTAACTTTATTTAACTATTAGTCACTGCGATTGAGATGTCTCACAATTAATCAGATTAACACTGAAGGTAGCTAGTCTCTCCCTTGTGATTTACAGGATTCTCAACATGCAGCATTATTGTTTCAGGCCATTCTCATACAAATCAATGTTTGGATCAGTATTTGATGAGAAGTCCCAAGGAAACATGTGGACAACAGGAGATGGTACTATTTGTGAAACAAAACTGGGAGCACTTCTGGTCCATGAATATAGTTGTGCAGTGTTTTGAAGCTGGAGTTAGTAATAGTACTGTTTTCCCATCTAAGTTCACCTTATTGCTTCTTTATAGGAAGAACAGGAAATAAAGCTACAGTACAAGTCAGCGCTTCAGAATTTCATATCATAAATTAATTTGAATAAAATCTCTTTACTTTAGGGCAAGTTCTTCATGTAACAGTTCTGCATCCACTGTAGACTCAATCTTGCATTTTACTCATATCCTGCTACTCTTCAGTATCATCTTCTGGGAGCTTAGGCCCCAATGCTTCCAGTTATGTTCATGACCCAGACACAAATGGTTTTTTTGTAGCTGTAAAAATTTCTCTTTACAAACCCATGACAGGAGAAGTCTGCAGCCAGACAGGATCATCAAGGCAAAATACTATGCACTGATTGCCCACAGACTGAAAAGAAAAGCCGTTGTAAGTCTCTTTAACCCAGCTTTCTCTGTGCAGTACGGAAAAAACGATCAGTCCTCCTGCAGAATGTTCATGGGGTTTCTAAGTTTGTCAGCTGTCTCTGACACACCGGGAAGTCTCTGATCTCTCATTCAACAGGCTATTCCTATCCTGGTATCTCTGAAATTTTTAGTTCTTTCTTGCGGTTCATTCTTTAGGTTGTCTGTCAAAAGCAGTAAACAGCTGTAATTAAACATGTTCTTAGAGAACTCCACACTGTTGCCTGAAAAAAGATTTTATTTTCTGTACAACTTTCTCCTCTGCTCAAGAGACAAGTGTACACATCCAAATAGTTTTCAGTTCATTGATTCAGCTAGACCAGGAGACGCAAATTCCTGCTTTGTCTACAAATGAACAAGATCCTTGAAGCACAGTAGTTCTATAAAGATATTGGATCAACATCAGGAAAAGGAATTTGGATGTTAGAAATTATTAACAAATGAATAAAGAAGTAAAAACATCATTATGCCACTATATAAATCCATAGTTTGCTTGTACATTGAACGCTCTGTGCATTTCTCCATCTTAAAAACTCTACAGCTGGCTTAGGAAGAGGTACAGACCAAATCTGAGCAAAGGTATGAACTAGCTTCCACACAAGCAATTAATGAACAGACCGATGTTATCGAGGCTGGAAAGGAATATGGCAGAAGATCACTAACAGAATCAAGAAGATAAACGGGGGTAACAGTTGTTCTCAGATTCAAGCACTTGTAACATGAACTGAAATTAGCAATGAGTTTCAAAATGAAGGTTCATAGTTTCTTTTGGCAAACCATTTCTACAATTTAACTGTGCCTTAACTATGCATTCTGAAAATTTGGGCTCAAAAAGTATTGAAGAAATTCACAGAAGAGAAATCCATTAAAGACTTAGTAAATACAAAATCATCAGTTTTGGCTCAGAAATGGCTAAGTCACAGATCAGCAAACACTAAGAGAGTATTTGGGGGAAGTATCACTCTATGCTTACTTTTTCTTGCATTCTTCCCCAGGCTTCTACTGCTGGTGACAACATACTGTGCCAGATGGACCGTTGGCACTTCTTAGCTGGTCAGGCACATTACTACGCATTACTATGCATATACAAATACTCTATTTAGCATACCGATTGGGATACTTCCAGCACAAAGATATGAAGCTTGGACCTTAAGGAAGTTTAATATCAAAAAAGTTATTTTGTAATTTACCAGTCTTTAAAAAAAAAAAAAACAAACAAAAAAACAAAAAACCGTAATTGCTTTTGTAACCCTTTCAGAAGAAGGAAAAAAGTCGTTTCCCAGCAAATGCTGTTAACTGCTACTGCTGCATAGTTCAACTTACTTTCCTTTTGACATAGCAATCCTACTAATCAGTAAGTAATTGAAAAATGTGAATAATTTATAAAGAAAAAAAGCAAGCAACCTCCTTGCCAATTCAATTACTTTTTCTTTCTTTTCATTTGAAACATTAGGATTTTCTAGCAGTTGATATTTTGCCATGCTGCATCACTGTCATATAATAAATTCAATCAAGGGCACACAACAGCTACTTTAAAGGCTAACACCCTAGGCAGCAGAGGTAGCTAAAAGTTACATCAACATAAGGATCCACCTTATAAAGGTCACTACTTCTAGAACATCAGCAAATTGCATGCACAATCTAAAAGACAAATTTTTGCATCTTATTATTTTAACACAGCCTTTCTGTAATGCCTTGTTAAAATCATAATTGAATTACCACATCAAATCAAAAGAGTATTTTTGTCTGGCCAAGGTCTGTCTAGATATCATTTTTCAGGACAGGGACATGTCATTAAGCAGAGTATTAGCCACATTCCACAGTGACACTACAATATACAAGAAATATCCCTCTGTACTAGAATCAAATTATTATCTTGCTGACACCAGGAAAGCTCTGGTGAAGTACAGTAAAGTTTATGTTTGGAAGGAAATAACATGAACCTTAGACTTTCCTAGTTATTTCGAGCTGATGTCTTTTTTAGGGCTTTTATAACAGGACATTTGTTAGTACAGCAGAATACAGATAGTTTAATTGATGAGATTTCCTCATGGTTTTAAACTACCCTTTTTAGAAACTCAGTTTGTCTTAAATTGGTCAAATCTGTACTTGGAAGATCAGAGTTCCTCATCCTTGAAGAGCAATCGCATACTTTCTTATATAAGCATTAAACAGCTATAAAAGCATAGCTGAAAGTTACTGTCTTACTGATGAAAGATGAAGGAAATATCCTTCATGGTTGAGGTAACATTACAGTATGCTCGCGTGCATGTATCTTTATTTTATTTTAACAATTATGGATTTCCCATCTTAATGTTGTACATTGGATCTTTTTTCAGGAAGCTTACATCTGTGTTTCCTAAGCTGTGGTAGGTGCCCCTCCAGAGTGTTCATAAGAGAGCAAGTGACAAGGACAGAGTGAAAGGTTAAAAGATAACTAGCTTACAGAACTAGAATGAATGCAAGTCAATTCACAGTGGTGCTTTACCCAGGCTGTTTGGGATGGAGCATGTGAGTAGTAGAGTTTACTTGAAAGGGACAGTACAAGCAAGAGAGCATGGAGAGTTCTCACATAAAGACAACTGTCATTAAAAGTGAGCTTTCAGCAGTCTAAGGAACTGTTCAGTATTATAAAGCATTTATGTGAACTCTGTTCCCTCATGAAATATTATCACTGTATTTACTTTCACAAAGACAACTTATTTTATTTTTTAAGTGTGAGATGTCTAATCAATAAACAGAAAATTTGAGAAACATTGTATACATAAAAAAATTTCCACTAATAATCTTTAGTTTCTGAAAAAACTCTTTACAGATACAGTTCACAAATAAAGAGTTTAACATTTAAAACATTTAACTGAACATGCTTTATACCCAAATAAAAACATAATGAAGTCTCTTCCCTGAACTAGTTGAAATTATACATATTTACTAATTGCGGGCAGGGATCCTCAGCCCAATCCAGATTTAAGTTGTACTTAAAAATCTCACTCAGCAAAGCACAGTAACTTGAAACTTCCAGTAATTTCACCATCACAAAAAGAGACATCACAAAAGAACATCTTGCAGAGTTCAGTAAGATGTTTTTATTTCAAAAAGTATCAGCAGTCATTTCAATAGCTTTATTTACTCATGTCCCAGATGAGATGTACGAGACGAAAAAAGTGTCACAGGAGTATGAAGATTTGCATAAAACGTATTTACTTGTCAATAATCCAAAAGGCAACACAAACTTAATGTGTAGAGCAAAGAATTTCCCATTGTACTAGTGTGACTGTAATCCACTTGGGCTATTACTTTTCGAACATTCTATCTAATTAAAGATGCCTAGATACTATGCTGTTTGTTATTATACTGTCTTTGAACGAAATACAGAAAGAAGGTAGTAAAAACAGTAGTGAAGGAAGGTTGTAAAACAGAAAATTTCACATAAGTGCAATACGGCTTGAGAGAAGCGTGGGTTTTATTCCAGCTTTGCCATTAATATTAATGGACAGTAAGTGTTCAGATCCACAAAGGTAAGCACGTGGTTCCTTGAGGTCACAATGCTACTACGGTTCCCAAAATGAATCTGTGGATCTGAGCCACGGTTCAAAAAGACATTTTCCCAGTAGAGAAGCTATTCTTTTGAATTCATTATTTCATAATTGAAGATGTATGCTCGTGAAAATTAAAAGCACATTAAAAACTTAGAAGTTCTTGTAGTGTTAGCCATACATAAGCTGCAAAAGTTCAGTTTTCCATGCCATTGCAGTACAAACCTTTGGCAAGCCAGTCAGTCTAAGCAGGTGGGGACCATCGACAACCCAACTGCCCATGGAAAGCTCCCGAAGCTTACAGAAAGATTTACCAGTAAAAAGTGAGGGACAACTGGAAGGTTTCTAAAGGACACAAACATATCACAATACAAAAAGTTTAAGAATGATTCACTTGTACGCGTGTAACAAAGAGTATTATTTCTACAGGGTCTTGTCAATATGAGCTTTTGAGGGGAATAGCACTGTTATTGTAGAGATGCTTCATTTGTTGAGCACACATATACTACGTGAGCAGGCAACATGCACTCACAGCCCAGAAGGCCAGCTGTATCCTGGGCTGCATCACAAGAAGTGTGGCCAGCAGGTTGAAGGAGGTCATTCTGTCCCTCTACTCTGCTCTGGTGAGACCACACCTGGAGTACTGTGTCCAGCTCTGGAGCCCCCAACGTAAGAAGGTCATGGACCTGTTGGAGCAAGTCCAGAGGAGGGCCACAAAGATGATCAGAGGGCTGGAGCACCTCTCCTATGAAGACAGGCTGAGAGTTGGGGCTGTTCAGCCTGGAGAAGAGAAGGCTCCTGGGGAGACCTTATAGCAGCTTTCCAGTATTCTCAAGGGCGCCTACAGGAAACCTGGAGAGGAACTTTTTACAAGGGCATGTAGTGATAGGACAAGGCGAAACAGCTTTAAACTGGAAGAGAGTAGGTTTAGAATAGATACTGGGAAGAATTTTTTCACTATGAGGGCGGTGAGGCACTGGAACAGGTTGCCCAGAGAGGTTGTGGATGCCCCATCCCTGGAGGTGTTTAAGGCCAGGCTGGATGGGGCTTTGAGCAGCCTGGTCTAGTGGGAGGTGTCCTTGCCCGTGGCAGGGAGGTTGGAACTAGATGGTCTTTAAGGTTCCGTTCAACCTTAAACCATTCTATACTGATCATATTATAGTACTACGAGGTATTGTTTTAGATTACAAAGGATGCACTCTTTTCTTGGGAAGATTTTCTTTACCCCAGGGTTGCACCAAATGAAAATTGCTTTCTTACTCCTTTGTGGAAACGCACAATATCACTCTAAGGCTTTACTATGTACCACAGGAAACACTGGAGAAGTCACTCTATTCCTGTTCACATTGGAAGTAATTTGGCAATTAGATTTTTTTGGGAAGAAACTCGAGATACCTTTGTTTTATCTTTGCCAGTCATGGTAAAGGAGAAATATGTAGGAAGTATAGGAAGAAAATCTTGAAGGAAATAAACACACAAAGAATAACTTACTCCGATTTATGAAATGAATGAAAGATAATACTACTACCTTTGATGAGACTATTCTGTTGTCTGGAAATCTCTGTGGAATGTACGCTTCAGTGCCTGGAGGTGGTTCACGATGCCCAACATAAATAGTCCGACTGTCTACCCAGTTCTCTTCTCCAGCACACTATGGGGGAAAAACAGACATCATGTCAATTCACTCGGTATTTCTGCAGTAAGAAAACATACACTGAATTAACTAATCATGTGTCTGATCATCAACATGTACATAGGCATCAGTGTGTGACCCCTCACACTTCTCTGTGTAATCTCAAGATCGTAAAACACATAAAACTAAGTCAATTGTCAAAACTGCTTTCATCGCACTGCACTTTCCCTTAAGACAACAAAAGGGAATCCATGAAAATTACTGTTCTGACTTATTAGTTTTATAACTGAAAAAAGAAGAATGGCTTAAGCTTTTCTCAGTCAAATTAGATATTCAGTAGGTGCTTGTGTGGTTGCTACTCATTTTACCACTGACAAAAATCAGTGGTAATTAAAATGTTTATATATGACAAGTACCTCTCATTTTTAAGACTAACCAGCCATAACTTGGTACTTTATTTGCAGCGAAGTGAAACTGTGTTCTCTGAAATACTAGCAATAATGATTTCCCCAGACACAAACAAGCTTAGGGACTCTTAACATTGCCAGGAAAAGACCTCAGCTTGTCAACTTAGATCCCTTCTTGCTCTTTAATGCAAGCTGTGTCTGCAAGTAGAAAAAAAGTAGGTGAGTGAAAGTAAAATGTTCATATATTCACATCATGAAACTCCACCACACCTACAGCTTGTCCAAAATTAGCACTTCTGTGCTTTCAATTCACTGTAAAAAAAGTACAAATCACTATAGAAAAGTATTTACATTAAACCAAATGATCAATTTTTTTAATCATTTAGAAGCTAGGGTTTTTTTAGGGACTTGGATTACAAAAATGCTCATCCCTTAGTCAACAGTCTTACCAATTCTCATCTGCCGTATGAAAAATATTTCTCAAGTACAGGATACATTCCTAATACTTTGTCCTACACAGAGAATCCCAGGCTTCAGCTCTTCTAACATAATCATTAGGTCAAGTCTGGAGTACTTTAAATATTTAAATATGTAATCAATTTAAGCTCAAAGACTTTGTTTTATGTTGTAATGATGCATTTACACATACTTCCTTCAAGCATATTAGAGGGAAGCTTCTCTTCTGCATCTTCAACAGCTACATCTACTTAGTATATTAAATATGTCCTGAAAGTGCTCCTGGGCACTGGTACTTGATTGTCTAAGGGTAAACTGTCAGACTATTACTTAGCAATCTAACACCAAGCAAATACCAAACTGCTCCTGGTATTTAACACAACCAAAGCATCACTCCCCAGAGCAGCTGGATGTAGCTGTGCAGTTCTTGACGATGAGAGAGTTTAATCCCATAGACATAGCATCTTTTCTAGCTAGTCTTGCTGTCAACAGTTCTGGGCCCATTTACTTCATTTGTACAATCTAAAATAAAATACAGTCCTCAGACTTAAGATATTCACCATAACATTTCCTTCATTGATTCATTTCTGTATGATTATTCTACTGCCTTAAGTGCAACATATACACAAAGAACAAACTTTCAACATATATTATTGTTGAAATAGATGTACAAAATCTTGCAATACTCTGAAAATTTGGAGCAGTTAAGCTTATAAAACAAGTACCTATGTGATGTGTATGACTTTCTTGGGGGTGGGTGAGAACATCAAAAACACGGAAGGAAAACCTATTGGACTCAGACTATTAACTACAGAACAGCTGAGTAGTCATGAAGTAAAATGTAAAGCAAAATAAGAGGCTTAAAGTACAGCAATTTCTGCTGTCCCAAACATTTATATTAGAACTAGTTAAAAAGGACCCTAAATCATTACTAATTCTTGCACATTACAAAAAAAATGGAGGTATGTTCAGAGGCTACTGAAGGCCAAAATTGCAAAACTAGGCATAAAACTAAAAATAAAGGTAAAACCAAAATTTTTCTTAGCAATTTTTGTTATTTAATATTCAGTAATTTGAAAGTCACTGAATTACACAAAGACAATCTACTTATAGAGGAAGTAAAAGCGACAGCCATTCATAAGATACACCAATGGCCTAGTCACAGCTAATCCTAAACTCCGTAACTATCCCTGACTCAGTGGGAGTGCGCATACATTTCTCACACATCAGATACCTGCAGTGTGGATCCAAAATTGGGATATGGGTTAGTTTAAAAATTACACTGATTTTCCAGCCAGACAACTCCCATGTCACTGATTGAACTTGTCACAATTTAAAAAGCAAACTGGCATTCAGCCCACTTCTGAAGACCAGGTAGGATTCTTTCAGCAAGCCAAAATATTTTGGAAGGAAATAAAGCAATGAAAATTTTTCCATATTCCAACTTCCTTCTATGCCCAGAAAAAAAATGTGGTTCCATTTTATTGGAACACAACATTTTTACTTGTCAGTGCACTTGAATTTACAATGCACACAAATGATTTACTGAGACTTGTGCAAAGTAATACTCCTAGAAATGCAAGAGAATGTGAGGTATTCCTAAGTAGCAGATTAAATTGCACAATGTTTACTAATTTTTCATTAGGAAGGGCATTCCAGAAATAAAAGCAAAAACTACTCCCGATACAGTTAAGTGCCTGAGTTCAGAGACGATTGCCTAAAGGGCTAATGCAAATTCAACACATGAATTTTTAAACATCAAGAAGTCCCTCAGCTTCTCCTTCCCTCTACACACGCCCAGCCTGACCATTTATTTCTTATACTTATTATAGAATCATAGAGTGGTTTAGGTTGGAAAGGGCCTTGAAGATCATAGAGTTCCACCCCCCCTGCCATGGGCAGGGACATCTCCCACTAGACCAGGTTGCCCAAGGCCACGTCCAGCCTGGCCTTGAACACTTCCAGGGATGGGGCCTCAACAACCTCTCTGGGCAACCTGTTCCAGTGCCTCACCTCCCCCAAAGTGAAAAACTTCTTCCTAATGTTTAATCTAAACCTCCCCTCTTCCAGTTTATAGCCATTCCCCCTCGTCCTGTCACTACATGCCTTAGTAAAAAGCCCTTCCCCAGCTCTCCTGTAGGCCCCCTTTAGGTACTGGAAGGCCGCAAGAAGATCTCCCCAGAGCCTTCTCTTCTCCAGGCTGAACAGCCCCAACTCTCCCAGCCTCTCCTCATAGGAGAGGTGCTCCAGCCCTCGGATCATCCTCGTGGCTCTCCGCTGGACACGCTCCAGCAGGTCCACGTCCTTCTTATGTTGGAGACTCCAGAGCTGGATGCAGTACTCCAGGTGGGGTCTCACAAAAGTGGAGTAGAGGGGCAATCTAAGCCAGATTGACAAGGACATTACTAGTTTTAAAAAGCCTATTTTTTAATTTCACAGCATAAACTGATCTTTACCATAACTCAGTTAGAACAGTCCTCTGAAATTACTTCTCAAGCTAGGAAGTACAAAAGACAACTCTAAACAGCATTCTCCTGCACTATTACCAGTTTTTAAAGGTCTGTTGGCCCTGGAGTATTGTGTTAGCCCTAAGTAAACCAACTTAATGTCACAACATGGAATTTACATCCCTAAAGAAAGGTTCTACAAAATGTACTTTCAGCACAGATATAAAATCAAGACAAACACTTCTGTTAGCTTAATTGGATCTGGTTTTATCATGAATTGATAAATTCACCACAAAAATACAAAATCATATCTAATTATTTTTAGCTATCTGCTTGCACAAAACTTTTTTTGTTTTTAATATGTTAATAGAGAATCTAAAATAAATGCACTTTACTAACCTAACTCAACAACTTCAAAACCCTGAAACATTCACAGTCCAAGTATAAAAATTCAGCTGGGAACAGTAAGGCTACGTTTTTCAGTGAGGTAAAAATGCACTGCAAAAAGTAGCATGCATTATTCAGTACGACCACAAGGAAACTCACTTGCATGAAGCAGAAAAAGATGCTTTTAGGGAAACAGCACTAGAAGTCAGGACACATGGCACAAACAAGTCAAAACACACCACCTGAGTGTCTGGTAATGCTAACCTACAAAGCCAAACACATTGATCCAACAAATCTTTTAATGTTCGGGTATTGCACACAAGAGATCATTTACAGAATGACACCAGGGTAACTGAAAACAAAGCAATCTAATTCTGCTGCCAGAATAATGAACTATAGTAACTTTTTTTTTTTAAAGTTCTATTACTTAAGCCCATTAAGGATACATCCAAGAAACCATAAATAAACCTTAGCATTATCTGCTTCTATTTATAGTATAAAGCTCAATGTACTGAGACTTAGTTTCATTGGCACATAAATGAAGAAGCATTACTTAGCTTTTAGTCTTTCAAGCAGGGTCAGCAGTACAGAAAGTAAAGACCAGCAAAAGACTAAGTCATCTTTATGTAACACTATATATAGCCAGTTAACAGGATTATACCTTAATGCATGTATGAGCTCAAATATTCATGCAGCTCATTTTTCTGATTTAAAAAAACCAAACCACAACAACCAAACTTAAACGAGCTTGCTACTCTCCTAATTTTTATCTAAATTTAATAAAAAAACTATTATCTGAAAAGACAAGGGGGTTAGTATTCAACAGGTGACAGAAAGATGATAGGTCCTGGAAAGGTAGCTGACTTAAAAGATTCCACGTATTTTTAGTGAGGAGATTTGACTTATGGTTTGCAAATCAATGGAAACACTGAATGACATTTCACGATTCTCACTTGAACTAGTAATTTGGGCATAATAAGTAGCAACAATCTTTGGTTCAAAATTATATTCTCTCTCCAAATAATGTAAACACAAACCCTACTAAAATAAGTTAATACTCATTAAGTACAGCTGAAAACTCAGCTAAAATCTGCCCTGGCCATACTGGAAGTACACTTTGTTGAACAATATTCTCTCCTACATTTTTGATAAATGCTTTCTCAGAAAGAGTCACAAATGGACAGTACACTCTAACCATTGATTTGACAGCAATGAATTCTCAGCATCAGCTATAGCCTTGTTCATCCAGGCTGTAACTCAAGTTCTTTCACATAGAAATACTTTACACTTGTAGAGGCATGCTTTGGCAACAGCTTGGTGTTTCAATAAAACACTACTATTTGATCTCAATAAACCAATTAGTACCGTTGTTAAAATTGCACACCAAACACACAGCTGCTCAATCACTTTGGAGTTTTAGGGTAACAGATACTGACAAGCTATTATCGCTCAAAATCTGCTTGAAGAACTAATGGTGCACAGTGTGAAAAAACTTTCACATGTAGAATATTTTGCTGGTATCTAATCGGATACATTACAACAGCTCTGCACTAAAAATGCCTTTGGTTTCCAATTTTTCATTCAGTGGAGAGAAACACCTTCAGTATCTCAGGAAGCTGTAATTCACTGAAGTAGAAAAAAAGGAACTAATTTTCCATTCTAATATCTTAAGAAAAGCGTCTTTATTTATCATATACTATTTACCAAACCATGAGATCATATAATCTCATCTTTGTCTTCACTTTTCAAATGAGTACTTGTTCTTCTACACTTACTCAGCACCATTCTGCAGGTAAACGTGCAACCTTCCCCCTATGCAAACACTGGCACAGTGTGCTTATTTTTACCTAACCTTTCCAAATCCAATCAAATCCACTGTCCTTTTAAAGACAGATCTGATCTATAAACCATAAAAAGCAGAATCTCTCTAAAGAAATAAAAAAAATATATATATAATTTTCCTGTAATTGCTAGCCAGTAAAGTAGGGTAAGAAATGAAATAGCCCACTGCAAAAATCTCATGAATTGACATGTATTTCTCTGCAGAGACACAGGGTGACATTCTTGTCCACTTAAAAGGATCTTAGTAAAATTTTAAATGTTAGGCAAACTCACTAAGACCTACATAGACCACTTAAGATTTACATTTTGTTCACAGCATTATATCAGCCCTCCATATGAATGAACCAAGCTCAAAATGAAAAGTGTAACTTTAAAGCTATTAAGACTGTTTTTAGATAAAATAATCCAAAGCTATAATTATCAATTTCCTATCAGGTTTTATAATTTAAGAAAGGACTACCTCAATATTAGGTACTATAAACAGGAAGTAAAATATTTCATGCACCTATCAGCCATATGGATATATGCCTTTAAACCACTAATTTAGTGGAATACCAAAATGCAGTACTTCAGAGGCAACCACAAAAAAAACCCAACTATCTCCCAGAAACTCCTATGACTAATTAACTCATTTCCTATGGGAGATGTCACCGTCATGGGATCTGTTGCCTTATACTGTTGCTACATAATATTTACTACTGCATTTCTTTTCCATAAATGCATTTTAAATTCTTGCATGGTGATTTTCATCAGAAATAACATCTGAAAATAACTCTCCCAATACAATTGCCTAATAAATCACATAATGGTGGACATAAGCATATGCAGAGGTAGAAGAAAGAGAAGATAATAAATATTCCTTGACTTCAAATAGGTTATTTTATTTATGAATCTCAGGTAAGGGATGTGATTAGAAGCAAAACCGGGTATATCTTAACTACAGAAAACAGTGCTGGGTCCACAAGTAAATTTCCTGGCCAAGCCATACTTATGCCATTTGATGGCTCCTGGTTTTCTGATCCTTCTTTTCCATCTCCTGCAAGGGTCTTGTGCATGCAGGCAGAAGGGGAAGTGGCTTCATAGCAATAAGCTGCACGAAGTTTTGTGAAATTGCTTGAAGTTGGAAAGAAGAAATGCAGAAACATGATGATGGAATCATGTAAAGTTCTGTAATCGAAAGCGATTCGAACAAACACTCTGACACAACAGCAAATATTCTGTAAAAATAACAAACGTTTCTAAATGTGTACTTAATAAGTTTATCTCAGCCTTCCAGTTCATGCCTCCTTGAGCAGTGTACTTCGAATATAAGGCTTCTGAAACTATCCTAATACAGCTAATATCCCAAGCATGTCACATCAGTTTGTACAGGGACATTCTAATATAGCACTTTGTAGACGGTCCATTTCTCCTCACCAATTTCCAGTTTAGAGCACCACTTTTAACTGAATTCCACACTCTGTACTCGAGTAGTTGAATCATTCGACTTCACAGATGCCAAAGCCAATGATTTGTGTTCCTCCTAAAAACAGTTATAGGAATTCTTTGTTTCAAATACATAAAAACTAACCTAAGTTACTCAAGATCTTCAGATCTTTCATAAATAGTTAATTTAAACTCCAAATATTGCTGACATACCAGCCCATTAGGTATAGCTATTCGTAATGTTTCTGCTTTCTCTTAAAAAAATCTTGTTTAGTTTCCCTGTTTAATTCCATGTAAAATAGCAATAAAAGTGATACAGATAAAAGTCACCTCTTCCTTTCACACACGCAATCTTCAAACAATTTCAAGGAATCACTGGGATGACAGTAAAAAGGTAGATCTGTGAAATATGGAAATTACTAGACAGCTGGAAAAATGCTTTTGCTTCATTTTTTTCCTTCCTCCCACTGTATTGGTTCTGACACATTTTCCTCCTTGCTGCCAGCGGGACAGAGACGCAGTGTGCCTCCTTGCATGTCTCCCTAGCCCCAGTCAAGAACTGTTACATGGAAATCCTTTCAAGAGTGTCTCACTTGCAATTAGAAAGGCAAATGAGAAACAAACTAGACTGCAAATAGAAGTGATAAGAGAAGCTAGAAGGGAAAGTGTCACGTAAGACACATGACATTTGACAGCCTTTGCACTTAAATTAATTATAAATCAAGTTTATATTTAAGTAGCTACAGACCAACAGCTGAAATGAAGTATTGTA